>NW_012105098.1:639648-650453 GCF_000951045.1 Mandrillus leucophaeus | reverse complement strand
CATGCGCCTGTAGTCCCAGCTACTCTGGAGACTGAAGCAGGAGAATTGCTTGAACCCAGGAGGTGGAGGTTGCAGTGAGCCAAGATTGGGCCACTGCACTCCAGCCTGGGCAACAAAGCAAGACTCCATCTCAAAAAAAATAAAAATAAAATAAAATAAAAAAAGGGAGAGCATCTCTCAAATGTGAAAGTCTGGATACACAACTATGTTTGCACAACACTCAATTTGGAATAATTATAAATTCCACTCCAGCCTGGGTGACAGAGTGAGACACTGTCTCAAAAACAAACAAACCAAAAACCCCCCACAAAACTCAAGGAGTTAATTTACATTTAGACCCATATAGATGTGTTTAAAATAAAAGTAAAAATTTCAGTTCTATAAGTGTCTACTGGGGCAAGTACAATTAGTCCTGGCTTACACATGAGAAATAATTGCCTATTGTCTATTATTTTATTGCCTAGGTTACTGCCAAAGCTTGTGGGTAATTCCTCTGACAGTTTGTACTAAATGGGGCTTTCTGAATTGCCTGTCTTCATAGGTTTCTTCTGTATTCAAGAGGCTTTCATGGCTTTTCATGTCCTCAGAATGAAGTTGAATTTCCAAAGCCTGACATTCCAGACTCTCCTAAATTTAGATGAAAGTTACCTTCCCAACCTCATGAATCATTATGCTACCTCAGACAATTTCAACCAAGATAGGCTTTTCCTTCTTACCTCCATGACTTCCTTCATTCAGCTGCTCTAACCATGCAGTGTCCTCTCTAATTCTCCCCTTCTCTTAAGGAACCATGTGGTGGAAATAACATAGACTTAGGTCTATGACAGACTAGAATTCTAAACTGGGTGCTTCCCCCTACTAGCTATGTAGGGGGAAGCTATGTTGGAAAAGCCACTGCTTCCCTCTGGGGCTCAGTTCCTGACTCAGTAAAGAGATATCAGTTACTGGCACAATAACGGCCCATAACAAACAACCACAAAATTTCAGTGGTATAAATAGACGCTTATTCCTCCTTCATTTGTGGGTGGATGGGCTCAGTTCAGGACTTCTTCATAAGACTGTCATTTTTTGATGATCAGTGAGATGTAAGGATTGTTTTTCTCATGGACTTGGCAGAAAGTCTGAATGTACATGTGCAGTTCAAGGCTTTGCTGGCACACTGCCCATATTGGCCTCAGAAAGTCACATCATTAAGGTGGGGAAATATAGACCACTCCTGGTGGGAGGAACTGCAATGTCATTGGGGAAAAAGGCACAGATATGGGGATGAGGCAAAGAATTGAGAACAATAATGGAGCCTCCAGTAGTATTATTAAGAAGTTAACTCAGATAATCTAGGTTAGGTGTCTGACAGGGCATGTGGCACAAAGACCCTGAATATATTTTTCTTTCCCCCTGTACTTTCCTCACACTCACTTGTTCAAACTCTCCTTCTTCCTTTAGTCTTGCAGCTATTATTCTATCACTGGAACTTCCTGTGCTTTTCACATAGTAATCATTTAGTAAATGGTTTTTAAACATAATTCTATAATCATTATTTGCTTTTTTATTGAAATACTTACGAAAGAGCCTGTATGTAGCCCTTGTATCTTCTCATCAATCCTAAGTTTTAAGTTCAAGTAGAATTTAGTTGCCAATTTAGACACCTATATTGGCTCCAAAATGTAATGAAACAAAGCTAATAAAATTCTCTAAACAAAAAAACAAAAAGGTATTTTCTCTCCTTCTCAGTAGCACTTTCTGTATAGCCATCTCTTTGAGTGATAATGTCTGACTTTATCTTCTGCCAAAGATAGATAATGTTTATATCAGACAAAATAATAATAATAATAACATAAGATCATAAGAAATGACTTATCAACTTATATTAATCTGACTTTGGTCTCTGACCATGGCCACCAGATATATTTGGTGGAACCACTCCCTTGTCAGTCCACCTTGCAGTTTGCAGGTTAGATCTGTAACCCAAACACATCCCCACTTCTCTTTTAATTCTCAGCTTTTTATTTAAAGTGGCTTAAATTCGATCTTTACATTCCACTGTCATTCCAGCACATACACAACAATAACGTATTTTGTGTTATCTCCTTGGTGTAGTGACTGTGTGGTAAGATGGAAAGACTATTATTGAGCTTGGAATCAAGTCCCTGCTTTGGCACGCGTTAGCTGGGCTGCAGTTTCCTCATCAGGAGCATGATTCAGATTGTTTGTTCTTATAGATCCTTTTTGATTATTACGTTTTGCAACTCTATTCACTGGAAATGAAGGTACTAGAAAAGAGGAAAAAGAGATCAAACATTGACTAACGTGTCTTTGTGCCATTTTCAGTCACTGCTTTGGAATCTGGCAGGAGAGCTAATATTCCTGTTTTATTTTTGTTAGGTTTAAAAATATGTTTATCTTCTCTTGATGAAGATTTGGTGTTTCTTTATCCCTTGAATTTCTTCTTTGAGGTGACTAAATGTACTCTTTCTTAGAAAGCTTGGCTAGAACTTTTCATCTAGTGTGCTAGAGTCTCACTATAAAACATATCAAAATAATTTTCAAAGACTTTGCTTTAAATGCCTATTGAATTCTCCTGGGTAATATTAGCTGAGTTTCCTCATGTACATTTGGTGGTACATTTTTATAATTATTTCTGTTTGATGCTATTTAGCTTTTCACAAAAATTATATATCTGGTCATATCCCTTGTTCTGTGGGCCACTGTGACTCAGATTTCAGATTGCATACATATGTGTTAAATGCAGTTTCATTCTCATAAAAGAAACCTTACTGAACATGACCACTCTTCTAGTGGTTTCCATGTGAAATGAATTATGTTCTATTGTAATCTAGGGTCTTTTCATTTTCCTGTGAGAAATGGTTTGAAAATTATATTCTGTTGTTTAAACTCTTGGGTATCTCTTAGGAGGCTTATACAGAGGATGAGAACTAAGATAGCTTTGCTTTCCTTATTTCTTGGTGTGTCTACATATCATAAAAATTAAGATTTATTTCTCAAGGGCTATAAATGTTTTGTAACATTCAATTTTGAGAAATTCAAATATGCTGAGTGTTTTTTAAAAAGATACTCTGTAAAAATGAATGTACTAAGTTCTCAGACTAAGGTGTTTTTTTTTTCCCCCTCATATGTAGAGGAAGTTTGGTGTAGTGGTTAAAATTATGAGCTCTGGGGTAAGACTGATTTGATTTGGTATCAATCTTTGCCTTTATTTGACTGAGTAAATTTCATAACTACCTTAAAGCTCAGTTTCATCACCTTTAAAATGGGGATAATAATAGTTCCCATCACGCATTTTACTCAATGAGATTTATCAAAGGCCCAATAAGTGTGAATTTATGTTGTAGATGGTAGGGATGCCCCATAAGAGAAAATTCCTATTTTTGACTTCTACTGAAAGGAAATAAGCAACATGAGTAAATGTGCATGAAAAAGCCGTAGGAATGACTCTGATAAAATAGCATTGGGCACTATATTAGGTTGGATAGTTTATGAAATCCTTTCTGAAGAGGATATTTTTAAGCTGGGGCTTTAAGAAGGAAATCAGAGAAGAGCATTCAAGCAAAGGAAACACATATGATAACAACTCTGTGCTAAGAATGAGTTTGCTATGTTTGAGTAAAAGGCAAAAAGGCCAGTGGGACTTGAGCATCATCATCAAAGGAGAAAGTCATTTAGATATTAGACAAAGACAGGCTCAGGAACTGTAGAGTCCTGTAAGCCAAGAAAGGAGATGGGGTTTTATTTGAAGTATGTTTGGGAGCCACTGGAAGGTTGAGAGGAGGAAGCACCATGGCTTGCTTAATTTTTTTCTTACATATTACTTGGGATATTCTGTGGAGAATGGAATGTACAAAGAAGGCCTGTTATGAGGCTACTGCAATAGCCCAGATGAGAAATAGTGGTGGATTAGACGAGAGTGGTAGTTCCGGAGATGGAGACAAATGGGTAGTTTCAAAGTATGTTTTGGAGGTGAAGTCAACAGGCTTGCTCATGGATTGGATATGGGAAGTGAAAGGATGGGAGGAATCAAGAACAAATCCTAGGTGTTGGGCTTGAGCAACTGATGGATGACAACACCATTTCCTGATATACGAGAGGGAGGAGAAGCAGATTTTGGAAGTGATAGCAAGAGTTATTTCTTGGCCTTGTTAACAGCTACTCCAGGGTATTAAGTAGCACTTGAAAATGTGAATCTGGAGTTAGGGGACCAGTCAGGGATAAAAATATAAATGTTGGAGCCATTAGTTTATAAGCACTGAGAATCAATGAGGTCACCTAAGCAGAGAATGGAGATGGAAAATAGAAGCTTCCCCAGAATAAGTAGTGTAGTGCACCAGCGTTTAGACATCAGGGAGAAGAGAAATCAGCAAAGGAGACAGAGAAAGCATGCAAACTGAGCTAGAAAACAAAAACAAAAACAAAACAGAATATAAAGCCCTTAGCATGCTCATATATAGTAGCTTCTCTATAAGTGTTGATATCTTATGTGTGTTTCCCCAGAACACTAAGATAAGGAGATTGAGAGATGGTCCCCGGAAGTGCTGGTATGGAAGTAGAAAGTAAGGCAATAGAAGGAGAGGAAGCCAGCAAAGATTGTGTTTTCAAGCAGGTTACCAGCAAAAAACTGAAGCTCCATTCTGCTGGTGACCTCTGGGAATCAATATAGAATACACCTCAGAGTAGCCGCCCCAGAGGGTGAGGACATAGATGTATTCATCCTCCAACCCCCAGTTGTCATTAACTGAGGGCTGCTCTCTGGTGAGTGAACTCCTCGGCACTTTGGGGCTGCTCTGTATGGGCCAAGAAAAAGCCCTTAGGGGTTGCAGATGCTGTGTTAGAACATCGCAGTGTATACTAGAACAGGTGCTGAGCAGATCTGACAGTTAGCGGTTCCTGTTATCATGTTCCTTACGTGACTGGCTCTCATCATTATACCTTTCTTCATTGAAATATTATAGGAACAAAGGAAATTCCAATTGATAAAATTGAATTATTGAAACAAGGGATAATTCAAAATTCTTCATAATGGTCATACCAAAAGATGTGATGAACTCATTGAAGCATATTAACCAATGACTGAATAATTCTCCTTATATTCTTTTTTGAAAGTAGCAATAAATTTTAAGGCGTATTTCTTGAGTGCCGAAGACATCATTAAATGTGACACCATCAAATATGAAGATGAACACATATGACCTTGATATTTTGAAATACTAGAATAAGAATTCATATCATACAGTACCTTGAAGTCCAATGCCTTTCTCCCAAAGCGATCAAAGGTTACACTTGATACTTTTCAGGGCACCTTGTACTTAGGAGATCACTTGATCCTAACTCCTGGGATCAGGAAGAGTGAAGCGATTAGTGTCACAGGTGAAACTGAATTGCTTTTAAGCTTCTTATCTGAGCAAGTGTCAATACTGAGATCAAGATGTAGGTTTACTAACAACTGATTTGGTTTCCTCATCTCTCTGCCATAATGGAAATAGTAAAATGTTTCCTAGTGCTTATAATATGCCAGACACTGCCCTAATCACTTTACAAAATTAGCTAATTTTATCCTCAAAACAACCCTATGGTTTAAGTAGCATTATTATCTCATTTTTAACTATGGAGGCATCAAGTTAGGAAACTGGTTCAGTTCACATCTCATAAGTACGAAAGTAGGGATTCAAACCCAGGTGCCTGTCTCCAGTTCTGTTCTCCTCAGATGACCCTTACACAGCTGTTACACAGCTTATGTGGCAGTAATAGGCTGTGATTTTATCCCTGACTATATGATTTACTTGGGAAAATCACACACATGATTTGTTTACTACTTTTTCCATAAATCCACTTTAAAAATCACTTTACTGGAGGTTTAAAAAAACCCTCCCACCAGCAGTCTTATTTATAATTGAAAAAATTTGGGTTCCTTTTTATTAAATATCTTTCATATGGTTTAAACCATATGGTGACTAATTTTTCATACAGTCTAAAGTGTATGCAATTTGTTAAATGTAGTTTTGCCTTTTTATGAATTCTTGTGCTTTATCATTAGGCTGAAAACCGTTGCAGGATACCAAGAAAATACTCTTACCATTAAATTTCCATTGAAAATCTGGCTATGGAAGAAAAGTCTGCCAGCCAGTACTTTGTACTTTGGAAAGGAAGCTGTGGATCCAGATATTCTCCAAGCAATACAGGCGGTGGCTCATGCCTGTAAACCCAGCACTTTGGGAGGCTGTGGTGGGTGGATCACTTGAGCCCAGGAATCCAACACCAGCCTGGGCAACATAGTGAGATCCTGTCTCTAAAAAAAAAAAAAAAAATTTGAAATTAGCCTGGCATAGTGGCATGCACCTGTGGTCACAGCTACTTGGGAGGCTGAGGGAGGAGGATCGTTTGAGCCTGGGAGGTTGAAGCTGCAGTGAGCCATGATTACTCCATGACATTTCAGCCTGGGCAACAGGGTTAGAACCTGCCTCAAAAAAGACAGAGAGAGAGAGAGAGAGAGAGAGAGAAGAAAGAAAGTAGTTACTTTATCACTCCCAAATGTAATTTATCAACTCTCTCTTCAGTCTCCTTTGCTGATACCTGCCCACTGTACCAAGTAACTAATCATAATTTTCAAAGAAATTTCAAATATGTTACATCATTTGATCTCAATAAGATTTTTTATGCTAGGTAGATCTGCAAGATGACTTTCATAACACAAGAGAATCTGATATTCCACCTTAAGGGAAAGGGATTGATCCTGGAAGCTCTTTCCAACTCTTTTCCCATATGGAAGAAATTTCCAGTCCCATTTAACTCTGAGATATTATTATTACTTTTCCTGGCTACTTTGTATTAGTGACTATTTTAAATCCTACTGGAGGGGATTTAAAGGCTCTTATGCAATCCTTTCATAGCCCATGAATTTCAAAAATAGGAGTTGCTTAACTTACTGGCCCCAGAATTCTGTTTCCACTTATATCTATGTTAAACTAGAGCCACAGAGAAAAATTACGACCCAGTAATTTCTTCTCTTATTTAAAATGTCAAGTTCCTATGTCCTGAAAGTTAGTACTAGATTTTATATGTCTGCATTTTAGTTTTAGTTTTGTTTTTTATTTCAGATGGGAAGAAAATGAAATATTCTGATAATTTAAAATTACTTTTGGCACATTCGTGTAATACTAATCACTTAAAGATGTAGCAATTTATACTTTTTACAGTGTTAATTCATAAGTAGATAGGACTGTGAGCAAATGAGTTAAACCGAAGTCCTTATAATTTAAACATTCCTTTTTGGAAAGTATGTTAAAAATAAACTGGCTTAAGTACTTCCTATTTGAATTATTATTTTCTTTATTCTTCTCATATTGGTTCTAAGATATGCAGTTTTATATAGCATACGTAATAGCTAAATGTTAAAGACTGAATACCTGAGCTTCTCTTTAAAGTCTGTTTTGTCTTCTGGCTAAAGCCAGATTCCGTTTAAAAACCTTACAGAATATGAGACACTATTTTACCATTATTGTTTGTGTCAATTGCAGCCAGAGATGAGCTCCTGATATCTCTGGAATAATTTAGAGGTTGATGCTAAGTCATAATGCTGGCCAATACAGTAATTTCAATTTTGTAAAGTTTATTTATTTAAAAAAATTAGTTAAGTGTTTTTATTCATGATTTTTTTTTAATACCACAAAGAAGAATAGGAAAATGTAAGGATAAGCATGAGAAACAAATTAGTTGATACATTAGTATGAACTTCTTATAATAATGTCAACTCAGATGACTCTCCGTGTAAGTTGCATATAGCATAAATAAAGTTAACTGTGTGATTAATCTTTACTCTTGTGTTTGCATCCAAGAGACATTAAAATAAACATTATGGTTAGATAGAGTAACTTCTAAAAAGCTGCAAAAACATTTAAGTTAGATTTTTAACACACAGTCATATGCCTGTGTTTACAGCTTCCAGTTAGATAAATTTCTGATAATTTTTGTCTCCTTAGGATTTTCTAATGAAAATAGAAAGCAGCATTTTAATTAGGTTTAGTATCACATAATTGTTCTAGCCTTCATATACAGTTTAAAATAAATGGCACAAAAGTGCTTGGTAAGTTATAAAACTATGTGAATTTGAACTGTTAGATTCTGACTTTAACAAATTATACAAATATCATAGATGATTAGAAGTTAAAATACAGATATACTCTAGAAGCAGAATTTCCACATAAGCATGCTACTGTATATACTTTAAACCAAGAACTTCCATTTCTAATGATATGATTGACTGGACTAGATATGTCGACAATCCTTTTATCACGCATGAAAAACACTTAATATATTTTATGTAGCATCCTCAATAATCATTTAAGATATATGATTTGCTGACTTGAAAATAAAGAAATTCTCTGAGGTCAAAGGACTAAGAGAGAGCTGGAATCTGGGTACACAAGGGAACACCGATCTCCTTTGACCTGGACAATTCTTAATGTCTCTGTGGGGGTAAGAACGAAAGCCCAGGGCCCATGTAAGGTGAGGAGTGTTTGTAACTACAAGCTCACTATCTAATGGATTGGCGGCACACAGTCATGTGACTTATTTGCTCAAAAACTCCCAAGCTAAATATTTACTTTAAGGTTCTCTTGGATGATTTATAGCAGCAAATGAGAGTCCTTGTTAGAGGTACACACTCTCAATACAAATCACAAATCATTTTATGAAAAAAGTTAAAATGGTCACAAACTCAATATGAATAAAAGCACTAAACGTACGAGGAAGTCACCATGATCTAGGATCCACAAAAGCAGCAAAGGTAGGATTATAGTATTAGAATCATTAGGTAAGAATGTAAGTAAATATTTGCATTACATTTATTAAAATAAAAGGGAATTAAATAGTTCTTAAGAAGTGAGAGACTATAAAAAATGATTAAAGCACTTTTTTAGGAGAATCAAATAGAAAATTAGCAAATAAAATAATAAAATTTAAAGAACACAACGTAGATGAACAATTTAGACCTGGCAAACTAGAGGATCTAAACAATTGCAGCCTGAAGAGTCAAAGAGGTAGAAAATACGGGAGCCAGATGAAGAGATGTGGAGGGTGTGGTGAGCAGACCTAGCACACATTCAAATGAAATTCCAGAGGAAAGCACAGAGAAAGTGGAGGACACTGGTTGTTGACAATAAAATGGGTTAGAATTTTCCAGAATTAATCATAGACATAAATCCTTAGTTTCAGGAACACCAACAAATCCCAAGCAGGAAAAAGAAAAATAAATCTACACCTAAACACACTGAGGCCCAATCATACTACTCCAAAGACAAGACTAAAATTGTAAAAGCAGCCACTGAGAAGGGATGACTCACCAACATGACCAACAACCATTAGACTGACAGGTCTCTCTCATAGCAATAGTGAAAGATGGAAAACATTAGAATAAAAGCTTCAGAGTGCTGGGAACAACAGCTGTCAAAATATACTTATAAACCCAGTGAAACTGTCTTTAAAGAAGGAGAATGAAATAAAGATACCTTTCAAGAAATTAAGAACAAAGAACTTACTAGCAATAGACCCTTATAGAAGGAATTTCTACACTATGTCCTTCAAGAAGAGAATCCTGAAAGGATGGCACAAGTAGAGTGAGAAAAGAAATTAGTAAATATGTAAATAAATCTAATATAATATTGACTGTATAAACCAATAATAGCATCTGTTCATAAAATTCAAAAACATAAAAAATACTGGACAAAAGTTACATGTAAGCTGAGTAAAGAGAGATCAGGTTTAAAGTGTTTTTTGAAAGATCTTTCTATTATTCTAGAGGTGAATTCAGATTACATTTAAACATTGTTAAATTAAGTATGCATATTTTAAATAATAAACTCTAAAATAATAGAAATTAGCTGTGTATTACCCAAACAGGTTTTACACACACACACACACACACACACACACACACACACACAGTCACACACACATAATTTTGCATCTGTCTTCTGTAATTTCAGGAACTATTTTCTGCTCATAACCTTGTAGGCCCTACCTGAATCCAACAAGAAAAATGTAAAAATGGTGCTCAGCCCTGGTAATAACAGAAATCATATGTTTAACAGTATAAAGATACCATCAAAAACAACACTTTAAAGAGATGAATGAGACCTTTGCTGGCCTACCTTGGAGGAAATGTGCCTGTCCTGAGTTCATGCTGCCCCTATAATGCAGGATTAGAGAACACATCATATTTGTCCTCATTACAGAGATAATTCTAATGAGAAATAACTTACGTCACCAAATCTACTTTTCTAAACATGATCCACGATCTCTTAGAAGAGCAGGAAGCCCTTCCAATGTACCATATGGTGCTGACACTCAGTCTCTGCCTAAATGAACTCAGGAGAGAGAACTATAACTGGTGGGACATATATTTAGAAGAAATAGTTATGAAAACCATAGCATGGTGCTGCCATTGTTATTTGCTTGGTAGAAGTCTGCTAATAGTTATCTCCTTCATGTGGCTTCAATTTCTATATGATTTGGGGATATTCTAAAGCACTAGTATTTACAGTATGGTGTGAGGACCTCTGGAGGTCCCCCAGGCCCTTTTCTGTGGGTTCATGAGGTCAACTCTATTTTCATTTAAATACTAATGAGTGATATGTGCCTTTTTTCACTCTCTTTCTTTCTTAGATGCATGGTATTTTCCAGAGAGCTACATAACAGGTGATGTCTTAACATATTGAATGCAGAAGCAGATATGAGAATCCAGTTGTCTTTTTTTAAAACCAGACATTAAAGATATTTGCAAAGATTTAAACAATGCC
>NW_012105098.1:635990-639598 GCF_000951045.1 Mandrillus leucophaeus | reverse complement strand
ACAAGTAGAGTGAGAAAAGAAATTAGTAAATATGTAAATAAATCTAATATAATATTGACTGTATAAACCAATAATAGCATCTGTTCATAAAATTCAAAAACATAAAAAATACTGGACAAAAGTTACATGTAAGCTGAGTAAAGAGAGATCAGGTTTAAAGTGTTTTTTGAAAGATCTTTCTATTATTCTAGAGGTGAATTCAGATTACATTTAAACATTGTTAAATTAAGTATGCATATTTTAAATAATAAACTCTAAAATAATAGAAATTAGCTGTGTATTACCCAAACAGGTTTTACACACACACACACACACACACACACACACACACACACAGTCACACACACATAATTTTGCATCTGTCTTCTGTAATTTCAGGAACTATTTTCTGCTCATAACCTTGTAGGCCCTACCTGAATCCAACAAGAAAAATGTAAAAATGGTGCTCAGCCCTGGTAATAACAGAAATCATATGTTTAACAGTATAAAGATACCATCAAAAACAACACTTTAAAGAGATGAATGAGACCTTTGCTGGCCTACCTTGGAGGAAATGTGCCTGTCCTGAGTTCATGCTGCCCCTATAATGCAGGATTAGAGAACACATCATATTTGTCCTCATTACAGAGATAATTCTAATGAGAAATAACTTACGTCACCAAATCTACTTTTCTAAACATGATCCACGATCTCTTAGAAGAGCAGGAAGCCCTTCCAATGTACCATATGGTGCTGACACTCAGTCTCTGCCTAAATGAACTCAGGAGAGAGAACTATAACTGGTGGGACATATATTTAGAAGAAATAGTTATGAAAACCATAGCATGGTGCTGCCATTGTTATTTGCTTGGTAGAAGTCTGCTAATAGTTATCTCCTTCATGTGGCTTCAATTTCTATATGATTTGGGGATATTCTAAAGCACTAGTATTTACAGTATGGTGTGAGGACCTCTGGAGGTCCCCCAGGCCCTTTTCTGTGGGTTCATGAGGTCAACTCTATTTTCATTTAAATACTAATGAGTGATATGTGCCTTTTTTCACTCTCTTTCTTTCTTAGATGCATGGTATTTTCCAGAGAGCTACATAACAGGTGATGTCTTAACATATTGAATGCAGAAGCAGATATGAGAATCCAGTTGTCTTTTTTTAAAACCAGACATTAAAGATATTTGCAAAGATTTAAACAATGCCGTTCTTCTCACTAAATTTTTTGGTTTTGAAAATATGGTTATTTTTATATGTTAATTTATATTCATCTGTAATGGATTGTTGATCTTTACATGAATTAAATGTTTTTTAAATTCTCAGTTAATTTCTAATATGGTAAATGTTTATAGATACAACACATAGAAACACAACTGTAAGGTCTTAAATTTTTAAGAATGTAAAGGTGCTTCTGCGAACAAAAAAGTTCGAAAATGACTTCTCTAACACAACGGAAAGGGAATATTTATAGTCCAGTAAGACTTTGAAAAGGTATAGAGTTCTTAGATATTTTAGAGGAGACTGTCGCTAGAGTAATTTTGTAATTTTCCTATGTGACAACATCTATTGGGAAAAATAAAGCACGTGTGTATTTGGGGGCAGGTGTTTCTAGTATTTCTTGGGCAAACTTTTAGTGCTATGTATTATCTGTAATCTTTGTTGGACTTTCTTTGTGGTAAATTAGAGCCACAAATGTTTTCATAACTTCAACCTTGAACTGTTGTTTTAGGATAGACACCAATAAATATAAGGGGTCCACTGGGAAGGCAGAGAGCATTTTTAGATTTATGAAGGGGAAAAAAAAATCAATAGTATCCCTAAGGCCGTGTAAGTCATGAGTAACACAAGTAGCCTTATGCAAAGTTGACAATATCATGAAACATAAACCTTTGCTTTGGAATTGTACCAGAAATTAAAGTGGCATTATAAAGGAAAGTCGATGTTTTAGCCCGTATCTCAGGAGGAATTTGTACTTGTGATTGCTTTGCTCTGTTACTTCACTTTGGCTGAGTTCTGTAAAGGATTTTTTTCTCTTTTCCCCTGAAAAGTTAGGTGACCTCCTCACATTCTTCTGCCTTCTGGCTCATTCACTTTCTCTTCCTCTTCAATCTTTGATTAAAGCTTCTAGGCCCCTAGGAGTTCTTATTTCTTATACAGCAAGCCATGCACTTTGTCCTCTTGTTAAGGAATGAATTAATAAGCTTAACTCCCTCTTTGAAGAGGAGTTTGGAATGCTTTTTTGGAGAAAATTAATATTCAATTACCAAGGTTGTCATCTCACCAAATAGAAGAATAAAAGACATAGCATAGCCACACTTGAGGATAATTGAAATCGAATTTCAGTTTGTATTATACCATAATGACTCAAGCTTTCAGGGGAAATTCTTATGTCTACTTTCCTATGAAAGTGAGTACATTTTTCCTGATGCATATTTATAACAAGACTGTTAACACACTGCTTTAAAAGAACTTGGATTGAATAGTTCTTCTTGCATTGGACTTTGGAGTTTTAGACACATCCTCGTTACCTATGAAATGCATAGTGTTTCTCTTTTTTTGGCATTACATAAGTCCTCCAAAGGGCAATAAAAATAATACTTCTCCTAATTGCATCCTTTATATTTTATAATATTCCTGTGATACTTTGATTGGTGATAGTGAACAGATACATAAGAGGTGTCTCAGGGTACTTCCTTACAGGTAACCCTTTTCCTTCATGGGTTTTTAAATTACAGAATATACATAAACATTTATGTTGCTTAATTGTATGATAAAAATATTTTATAGTTAATAATAATTTAAAGGTGAAAAAAACTTTCTGAGGGCAAGGAGAGTAAGAAATTGATAATGTATCAGTACCTGGAGAAGAATTACAGCATAGCACAGAGTGTAGAAAAATGAATTCATAGATGGTAAATCTACACACAGATGACTCTGGGAAGAATTAAAATCTGTGCTTGGTATCTGCATTTTACATTTGTTTCTCTGAGAACTTGGAATAAACAATGAACCCACAGAAGTAATTATAAAAGCTTTGATGTGTTATAAAATAGGTGTTTTTTCCCCCAAAACTGGGGGAAAATTGTAAATGAAGCCAAGTTTATTGAAGGATGATGTTGACCTGTCAAGCTAAAATAGAATCTGAGGACATAGTATTTTGTTTCGGTTCTAGTACTTCTTCGCTGTGCAACATTGAGCTAATTCCTTAACCTCTCAGTGCCTTGTATATTGAGGATAATCATGTGTGCTCTGACTACTTCATAGGACTTTTGTTAGAAAATATCAGATACTGTATGTAGGGATTTTCAAAAATGATCTTATATTACTGAATTAAAATAGTTATTATTAAGCTCCCTTACCCTCTGATTTCTCCCATTCTGACACATCTTCTTAAAAACCGTCAAAGACTCTGAAAACATATCCCTCCCCACCCTTTTTCAACCAAGACCTCACTCTTACAATGTCTGAGAAATATTTTATATCAAAATTAACAGTAAGGGGCTGGGCGTGGTGGCTCCTGCCTGTAATCCCATCACTTTGGGAGTCCGAGGCAGGTGGATCACGACGTCAGGAGATTGAGACCATCCTGGCTAACACGGTGAAACCCTGTCTCTACTAAAAAA
>NW_012105098.1:633391-634700 GCF_000951045.1 Mandrillus leucophaeus | reverse complement strand
GTTGCAGTGAGCCAAGATTGTACCACTGCACTCCAGCTTGGTTGACAGAGCCAGACTGTCTCAAAATAAATAATAAATAGATAAATAAATACATAAAGTGGTGCAGCTTCTGTGGAAAAGGTTGGTGATTCTTCAATATAGAAAATATAGAATTACCATATGATCCAGCAATTCTACTCCTAGATATAGATGCCAAAGAACTGAAAACAGGTGTTCAAACAAAAACTTGTAAACAAATGTCTATAGCAACAATATTCGTAATAACTGAAAGGTAGAAACAAGCCCATATAGTCATCATTTGATGAATGGATAAAGGAAATGTCTCATATACATATATATGTATAATAAAATATTATGTACATGTAATGGAATATTATTTAGCCATAAGAGGAAATGAAGCACTAACACATGCAACAATTGAGATGAACCTCAGAAACATTACAATAAGTGACAAAAGCCAGACACAGAGGCCACAAATTGTGTTACTCCATTTATATAAAATATTCAGAATAGGAAAATCCACAGAGACATAAAGTAAATTAGTGATTGCCAGAGGGAGACAGGAATGGGGAGTGATTGCTTAATGGGTATGGGATTTCCTTTTGGGGTGATGAAAATGTTGTGGAACTAGATAGTGGTGACTGCTGTACAACATTGTGAAAATATACTGAATGTCACTGGATTGTATACTTTAAAATGGCAAAGTTTAAATGTTAAAAAAATTAAATGAAATGTTTTTCAGATACATCAGTCAGCAACCAAACCAAACATCCTTCATGTGTTTACATGAAGTATCTCCACAACAACAGTGATATCATTAATATTAGTGATAATCGTAGATAATAATAAAGTACTCAGTATGCACAAGGTGCTATTCTAAGAGTTTTGCATGGATTTGCCCATTTAATCATCATGACAACTCTATGAAATAATCTTCATATTTTTATTTTAATATGAGAAAACCAAGGCACAGAAAGTTTATGGCTTATATAACATCACATACTAATAAGAGATTTGATTTTAATTGGTCTATTTCCAAAGCCGAAGCTCTTAGCCAGTACATTGTATTGTCTCTGCAGCAAAAAATGGAAACAGATAATTCTTGGACCTGTTTTTTTTTTTAATAAAGGATGTTAAGGAAATTATACAACAGAATCTATATCACCACTGTCTTTTTTTTTTTTAGAATTTGTTTTTTTTAATATATATATATACTTTAAGTTCTGGGATACTTGTGTAGAATGTGCAGGTTTGTTACATAGGTATACATGTGCCATGGTGGTTTGCTGCACTCATCAACCCATCATCT
>NW_012105098.1:620326-631970 GCF_000951045.1 Mandrillus leucophaeus | reverse complement strand
CCTTGAGGAATTACCACACTGTCTTCCACAATGGTTGAAGTAATTTACACTCCCACCAACAGTGTAAAAGCGTTTCTATTTCTCCATATCCTCTCCAGCATCTGTTGTTTCCTGACTTTTTAATGATTGCCATTCTAACTAGTGTGAGATGGTATCTCATTGTGGTTTTGATTTGCATTTCTCTAATGACCAGTGATGAACTTTTTTCCATATGTTCATTGGCCACATAAATGTCTTCTTTTGAGAAGTGTCTGTTCATATCCTTTGCCCACTTTTTGATGGGGTTGTTCTTTTCTTGCAAATTTGTTTAAGTTCCTTGTAGATTCTGGATGTTTGCCCTTTGTCAGATGGATAGATAGTTTTCTATAGCTAGGAAAAAATTTCTTTGGAAGAACTGAAAACTGGCCTATGCTAGATGTTAACAAAATAGCCATACATGCTAGGAGTTAGTTGTTTATTATGTCCTCACTCTACACACTCCTCATTGGTTTTGTGTTTACCTCTGATAATAGTTGCCATATACATATTTCAGAAATTTGCAAACTATTTTGATTTTCTCAGCATATTTTTTTCTATTAAGCGTTTTTTTTTTTTTTTTTTTTTTTTTTTTTTTTTTTTTTTTTTTCATCTCTTGAACTGAGATTGAAATTTGAGAATGAAAATGGTTGGTTTTTGGAATTTTAGGAGAGTGTTTTAAAAGTCAGTTTCCTGAAAGCTGTTTAGGCAAACATTTATAAAGACAAAATATAATTAACACAGAATAATTTCAAAAAATGTTATCCAAGGTGAAAGATGTCTAAAGCCTGAATAAAGAGTACTAAAACACTGCTTCCAATCATAAAATACAACTTTGGTGATATACAAAAGTTGTTTCTATTTGGTGATTGCCTTATCCTTCAAGGGGATCTAAGCAATCCTTTTTGAAACCGGCACCTTCAATGCCTCCTACCCTATCTAAACCAAAAAAGGTAAAAAGAAAATTCATCTCACCCACTAGTCTCCAGCCTCTTCCCCTCCTTAACTGAGTGAGGGCTGGAACTGATTCTCCTCTGTCAGTGCCTAGAATAGTACTTAGCAAACATAGATATTTGACACATTTTGAATGAACAAATGTGCACATACATGAATAAATGAATTTACCAATTTCTTTGAGCCTGTTATTTCTGCAAATTATATGTTTATGTATGTATAAACATATAATCTATACATTATATATATACTTTACATAAAATATCTACTCAAGCCATTTCCAAATAATTTTAAACACCACAAATCAAATTGAAAGGGAAATAATGACATAAAAAATTTCACAAATAACCTTAATATAGAGTATGCTATTGGAAAACAAAAGGAAAATACTAACACTTTAATCAAAATGAGAAAAGAATAGAAATAGATTTTTGCTAAGTATAGTTAATAAAAATTTTAAAAGTTCCAAATCACTAATAAAAATGCACAAGTGGAATTAATAGGAGATACCATTTTCTTACTTAAAATATTTGTAAAATATTAAATCACAATGTTCAATTCCATAGAGGAATAATGAATTAGGTATATCAAGTGAAATATGTACCATCGTATGTTGATGGCTGTTAGGACTTTAAATTGTTATAGCATTTGGAGGAAATAATTTAGCAGTGTGAATCAGTAGTCTCAAAAATATTCTTACTCTTGCTCTCATAATTTTACTTCCAGAAATCTAGTATGAGAAATTATGGTACAAATATACAATGGAATACTATGCCACTATAAATAAAAGAATGAAAAATCTCTTTAAGTACTGATATAGAACTAACTGTATATTAAGTGGAGAAAGCAAAATATGTATGATGTATATTGTATGCTACCTTTTTTGGCAAAAAAAAAAAAAACAGAACAATTACATATGTTCATCTTCACCTATATACTCAAAGGTAAAATATAAAAGATTATATATATTAATGACAATGTTACCGGTGGAGTAGATGAGGTAGAAGTGGATAAATAAGACCATGGACTGGAGCAAGATTTTTCACTGTCTATTCTTTGTTTTTATAAAAACAACTTATAAGACAAACAAATGTATTATCTACTCAAAAATTAAATATTAAGCAACTATTAATAGAAAAAAGTGGGATTTGTGGAAATGCATGTTTTCAGATTGAAGGGAGGAAAAATATATACATGCTTTTGTTTGTGGGATGTTGTCATAATTATGTTTGGGTTAAAAGAAAATTAGAAATGTACACAAATACTTATTGGCAGCTAGCTATATACATCACTCTGCTTTTCATAGTGACTGAGTATTGGAAGCATTCCAAATACTTTGATAGATTCACATAATAAAAGATCATTGCAGTTAAAATGATGTTGTAAAATAATACGTAAAATGATATTAAATATATGGAAATGTATTCATGGTATATTAAGGTAGGGCATGGATGGGGAAGCAAATGAGATGATTGTATGTAAAGTAGGAATCTATATTTATAAAGTATAAATTTGCAAAGCATGCGTACAAGCTTATATGTACATATAGAGAAAGAACTGGAAGGATATTCACCTATTAATGATAGTGCGTTTCTCAGGGTAAGGGGATGATGGGTATGTTTTCCGTTTTCTTTATTCTTTAAAGTTCTTCAGATAAATACTTTATGAAACAAAAACCAAAATTCCTCCACTTATTAAAGGCTTAGAATGGACTATTTATTATATTAAGCACTTTGAGCATAGTCTCTTACATTTCTTAAAATCACAGAAGGTAGTTCTTATGAACCACTTTAAAGATGGAAAATCTGAGGTTCAGAGAGATTGAGTAATTTACTCAACACTACACTACTACTGTGAGATGCAAAACTCAAACCCTGGTCTGTCTGCCTCCAATGCTATTTCTCTATCACCCTACTAAATAATTCAACAAAAAACGCTGCTTGCAATTGGAAAACATTCTTCCTACTAGTTTTCTTTTTAAGTGGCAAATCTGTGCCTTGGTTATCAGAACTTATGTTTTTGTGGGGTGTGCTAAAAAGCTCAAGCATTCCCTGATAGTAATTTAAATTAAACTATCTTGCATATGAGAATTATTTCATGATTTTTTAAAGTAGATAAAATATGCTAATTTGTGTAAATGGTCTTCTGGGTACAGATGCTTACACTGAAAGCAAGCTTATCTTAAAAGCTGCTTGTCTTTCATTTGAGGCTTCTTTTATAGGCATAGTTTATTTTTCTAATGCTGTCTCAATATAGGAATAATTTTAAGGAGGTATTTGTGGCTAAATGAAAGATTAAAAAAAAACAGGTCTCTTGGCTTTGGTAAATATTAATGAGCTCATAGAAAATCTTGTTCCTGAAGTGGGCCCTCTTTTGAGAGTTTTCTGCCATCTTGGCCCTTTATGGGCCCTTCTCCTTTGTTGGGGATTAGCATAGTGGGTTGTGTGTGCTATTGTGAGTTCTGCTTCAGCTCCTTTGTGTGTGCTGACAGAAGACTCACCTTGGACTATTACCAGAATAGTCTAGGCATCTTAATAATATATTGGATTTCTGTGAGAAAAAAGGAAATCATTCAGAAATAATTAATCCGACTTATTCATTTAAAAACTTTACCACAAAATGGACAGTGTTCATTTCAGTCATTTATATATTGTCATCATTAACAAAGTAAAGTTCAACTTTTATTAATTTTCAAGTGAGGAGAAGTTCAGAATTGGAATTATTTATATCAATTTTCACACATACATCGTATGTACAAAACTATTACAGCACATATACAACTTGATTTAAGCACTCTGTTTTCCTTTAGACCTTGTATTATGTTCACTTGCCTACATATTTCTAAAAATTATTTTTAGTTTCATAAACAGTAATATGTTTTAATTGTGTTAAGAACTCAGAGAAGGTAATGTTGGCGCTATTATTACCACATTGGTCATCCTCTAAAAACAATGTTGTGAGGTTGGTGTTAGATATAAATTGTGAATGATGATGAAGTATATTTACTGATTTCGTTCTACTATATGCAATCCTAAAATGTGAGAATAGGTATAGTTTTAACTCGTTAGGTGATTTCATTAGGTATATTTGCTGATATCATTTTACTATATACAATCCTGACATTATGTAAGAAGAAAAGGGGCAATTATACTATTGACAGAATGCTAGAATGATCAAAATTACTTAAAATAAGTTTGAAAAATTAAATTTCCCATGCATATTTTAAACTCTCCATTAGTCCAATGGGTTGTATGATGCTTATTAGGGAATTATTTGGCAAAGAAACATTTTCATTTTAAGAATGCAATATATGAGTATAGTCACAAGGGGTCACAAATTTACACCCTGTTTTTTAAAATTAGCCCATTGGATTAAAAAAAAAATCAGAAAAACTAAAGCAGTTGTTTGAAAACATTTTTTAGGCAAGAAAAAAATGCATTAAGCACTTTCAAGAGTTATTACTGTCATCGTACACTTCTTCATCTACTTTCATAGAAGTTCAATATACCAAACATTTTTACTGTCATGAAGAGAGAAAAATGATAGTTCAAGAATATAACAAGAGTATTTGGAAACACAGATAGAAGTGTCGTTAGCCCACTATTAAGTCTGTACTGCAAAACTTTCTTTAAATTTTGTGCTCAATAATTTGAATCAAGGATTTAAGTCCTTTTACAAAAACTGTTTTTGGAAGAAATTTTACAAGAAATTTTATCAGAGCCAATTTGGAGCTGAGGTTGTTGCTGGGTAATATTCAGTTGTTGATAAATGGAGTGTGAATCCCGAGAGAAACCACTTCAGTAGTTCGAGAAAGGAGACAATTTCTGAAAATGATTTCCTAATCTGAGAAACAGAGCTGACTGCTGAGAAAAGTTTTAATAATTTCAAAAACTGCAAAGATACGGAGTCATGGTCACATATAGCCATTTCTCCATAGTTGTATTTGTGGCGAGTTAGAAAATATATATCTAATAAAGGTCTGGAAATGCAAAGAGTCAAATTTAGGTTTGATTGTTATTAACAGTTTTGAGAGAAAGACAGAGAGAGAATAGTACTTAATATAAACTATCATTATGTTACTTCTAAGTATGTTCCTTTCAATTCAGCTGTACTAGTAAAATTTTACTTTTTTTTTTTTTTTATAAGGGTTAAAATCATGGTTGAAATCTGAAGCATAGACTCGATATATTGCTTTCCTATGCTAAGGTTCCTAACCCAGGACAGTAATTCTAGGAAAAATATTGAAAAGAGGAAAAGAGCTCTCAAATATTAAAACTGCACCATAAAGTCAAAAGTAATATAAACTTTATTTTAAAAGCTTGACTGGTATTAAGAAAGCCTATAATAAAACTCAAATGTATTTTTTAAAAACATAGCTAATTTCTTCAATGCAATTCAATATGATCTGAATTTTTACTTAGACATAGCTTTCCAGTAACATATTGTGGTAGTAAGAATGATGGTCCTTCCAGGATGTCCACATCCTGATCTCTGGAACCTGTGAATATTACCTTACATTGCCAGAGGGATGTTAGATAGTTGTGATTACAGTTAAGGACCTTGAGATGAGGAGATTATCCTAGATTATTTGTGTGGGCCCAATCTAATCATATGAGTCCTTAAAAGCAGAGAACCTTGCTATGATTTCATCAGACAGAGATGTGCTTGAAAAAAAGACACAGAGAGATACAACAGTGCTGGCTTTGAAGATGAAGGAAGAAGACCACAAGTCAAGGATTATGGGCAGACTCTAGTTACTAGAAAAATCAAGAAAATGGTTTCTTCCCAAATGTCCCAGTCAACACTTAGTCGAGTGAGACCTGTGTTGGACTTATGTCATACAGAACACTAAAATAATCAATTCGTGTAGTTCAAACCACTAAATTTGTGTTACTTTGTATAAGCAATAGAAAATTAATACACGCTATAGTAAGTTGAATAATGTCCTTCCATATATGTCCATATCCTAATCCCCAGAACCTGTGAATGTTTCCTTATATGGCAAAATGGACTTTGCACATGTGATTAAGGACTTTCAGATGGAAAGATTATCTTGAATTGTCTAGGTAGAACTGGATGTAGTCTTAGCAGTCTTTATAGTACAGACACAGGGGTTGTCCAAGTCATAGGAGAGGGTGATAACGCTGATAGGAGCAGAGACTGAACTTTGAAGATGGAAGAAGGGACCACAAACCAAGAAAAGTAGGTGGACACCAGAAGCTGAAAAAGTCAAGGAAATAGATGCTCTTTTCAGAGCCTCCAGAAAATCAGCTTGACCACACTTCAACTTTAGATCAGTCAAACAGATTTTGAACTTCTGACTTCCAGAGCAATAAGATAATAAATTTGTGTTGTTTTAAGTGATTACGTTTGTTGAAATTTGTTACAGCAGCCAGAGTACACTAATACAGACACATTTATGATATAAAGTGAAGCATATATATGCAAGAGGCTGCATGGGAATAGGATGGATTTTTGATTCTTTGAAGAGAAATTTTGCTGGTAAGATCATAGAAGCTATGTTTTCAGGTAAAACTCAGTTTGCTTTAATTTTTTTTAATTGACAGATAAAATTGTATGTATTTACCATGGACAACATATTGTTTGCAAGTATATGTACCTTGTGGAATGACTAAATCTAGCTAATTAACACATGTATTATCTTACATAGTTTTCATGTTTGTGGTGAGAACACTTGACATACACTGTCTTAGCTTTTTTTCAAGTATTTACATCTGTATTAAGTGAATTTAACTTTAAAAACTTAAAATGTAGTAGCTTGTTAGAAAATGATCATCATAGTTCACACCTTTATTTTCACACATTGAGTAGGCCTCTCCCACATCAGCTTTGAATTTGACCACATAACTTAACAATGGCTGATGGAGCAGTGTCAAAAATTGCTCAAGCAAAGGCTTACGCAGTGCTTTTGCGTTTGACTAGCTCTTTCTTGTAGCTGAGACCCTTTTTCACTGTCTGAAGAAACCTGAGTTAGCCTTTTAGAGGATGAGATACCTTGTAGAGAGGTCCCAGCTAAGGCCCCTAACATGTGAGAGTTTTGCCATCCTAGATCTTCAAGCCCCAGCCAAACTGGTACAGATGGGAAGAAGTACTCACCCAACCCACAAAATCAGAAGTAATAAATGTTTGTTTTTTTCAGCCACTAAGTTTTGGGATGATTTGTTTCTCAGCAATAATAACTACTATAGTGCATTTATTTTCTCAGGCTGTAAGGTACATTTCAGACATGACTGTTCCTCCAGCAATCATAAGGAGGTAGCATTAGCTATCCTATGTTAGATTTCTTCTGAATCATTTGTGCCTTTGATTTTCAGGGCGCTGGGCTAGAAATTGGACCAAGGCCTTCCTGGGCATCCTGAAACTACTGAAATTGAGTACCTTGACTTGTACTTTTCAGAACCAATTTTTAAAATCTTTATCTTCCAAAACACATCCAACTAAAAAAATTAGGTTAGAAACATTTTTGTAAAGCATTTTACCCTTTGAATAGATTCTGAATGAAAAGGAGAATGTACTTCTTGCTAAATGTCTTTATTTTTATAGGCCTATGTGACTATGGTAGAAGTGGGGTTGTCTAAGCAGCCACCTCACATGTTTTAATGCTGCAGAATATCATGGCTGACAGGTGTCCTGCAGAGACAGTGTTACAGCACCGAGGGCATGTCTCCGAACATTTCCCTAGGCATTCTAACGTGTCCAGAGACAGGTATCATAGTGCTTAAGGCTATGGCTGTGGATATAGACTTTCAGCCATCCAATTCTGGTTCCACTTTTTATTAGGTTATTTACTTCACCAAAGGGGGACAGTAATTGTACTTATTCATTGGGTTGTTATGAGGCTTTAATGAGTTAATGTTCAACATTTGTAGGAGTTGCTGGCCTGTTGTGAGTACTCAATAAATGCCTCTCATTGTATGTACCAGGTGATTTTACCCCCACCCAGAGTCCACCTTGCTGTAGCTGTGCTACTGTCCGATGTTGGAAAGGAGGTGTTACCTCATTGGGACCCTTCAGTCAGGTGGTTGAAGTCAGAGCTTTGTAGAAAAGAAACTAAAGATCCATTTGCCTCTGATGAAAACTTACTACCAGAAATTTCCTGAAAAACTAAAGAATATGGAAGCAGTCCTTCTGGTCTCTCAGAGAGCTGTATATTAATCTCTAGAGCTCTGAAGAAACAGTCTGAAGACATCTTGGCCAGATAACCTGTGAAGTCCCCACACCCTGCCCCGGTGCTGTTCTCAAATTACTGCCTCATGGCTACTCCTCTCATATTAGGAAGGTGATATTTATTTCCATGGAAAATAACAAAGTTAACTGACTCCTTTGGGAATGGAAACAATGACAATGTTGCCTTCACCATGAACTCAATCAACTGAAATAACCATTCAGGCCTCCCAGCTGCTTTCAACTTTTCACTATCAGGAATTTCCCTTTCCATCTTGACAGAGGAACTCCTGCAGTTATCTTCTGCTGTGACCACTCATGTTTGCAGGCGAATATATTTTCCTTCAGAGGAGCTGACATAAAAGAATCTTAAATCAAAATTTAATATCACTTGTTATTAAAATACATTTCTGGTACCTGTTTTAAGAGTTTATTTTCTTGCCAAATAGTTTAATGTAAAAGGAGAGAAAATAAGTAAATCTTATACCATCTAAGGTTAAAAAATTTACGTTTTGTGACCATGATTGGGAAATGTATGTGTGTGTCTGTGTCTGTGTGTATAGCCTGTAATGTGTAAGGATATGATAGAAACTATATCAGCCATACATTTCATTCTGCTGCCTTCATGCTTAGTTATTTGACAAATAACTGTATCTCCTATGGCCTAATGTAAAATAATGAATCACATTTTCTGAGTGCTGAAACTAGTCAAGGCCTTTTGGGAATACTTTTAAATCCATTAATGCATTAACGTACTGCTACCTATGTGTCCCGAAAGGGTTACTGTAGGTTTCAAAAACGGTCTAATTTACTAACTAATGGTATTTTTTTAATGAGAATTACTTGGCTTTCTGGAATCGCCTTTCATCTTTCTGCTTTTGGGTTAATTCAATTGAATTTCCACCAAACTACATTGTTTCTTTCTAATTGCAGTCAGTCCCTCATCTTACAAACAATTCCGTTCCAAAAACTCATTTGTTAGTTGGTTATTTGTAACTTAGAGGTACTTTTCAATAGAGAAATGAAAGCTACAAATGTTGGGTGTATTCCCAGAATAGCCTGCAGAAGCCAACTTAACCCATCATATGCCCAGTCCTCATCTTGCTATCCAACCAAACCAACATGAATAGCAGTGCCTATGAAGGTAGCATGCTTTGCCAGATCCAAGTCGGAAGGCCCAGAGCTCATTCTTCTGTAGCAGCCCTGTCAGTAGGAGTGAGGATTTTCCTGTCTTCATTCCTCCAACCTCAAAGGAAGCAAAGTGAGAACACAGCCCAGCCATAAACCATCAACAGTGACTCTCATTGTTTGGGCCAGGGATTAGGGGTAGAATTACTCAGGGACAGGAGACTATGTAATAGAGCTTAAGCATCAAGATAGAGGCAGAGGAGAATGAAGAGTCACAATTGTTTGTAAGTTGTCAGGATGTAGTGAAGTATTAGAATGAGGAGTAGAAAGATTGAAAACTAGGTGACTGGGTGAGTGAAGACCTGAAACTAGATTGGATTTAAGGCTTCTGCAGCCCTCTCTTCCACTTTACAATTTCAGAGTCAGCTACAGTTTCAAGTTCACCTAAGTAGGATTGCTTGGTAAAGAGCAGGCATTTCACTCACTAGAAGCCTTTATAAGAAAAAGCTCATTTTTTCTGCAATTCTTTTTGCCCCTGAGGCTCTTACTTGGGTGGAAGGAGGGAGGCCAAGGGAGAATCTCAGGAGAGTATGGGAGCGGAATAGGAAGGTATTATAGAGGTTCTCATGCAGAGACAAAAGGATATCAATCTTGTGTGCCTCTGCTCCTATCTCTGTTGTTATAATAGGAAGAGTTTCAGGGTCAAATGGAAGAGAAAGTGAACTTCTAGAAGAAGGGATGTTAATAGAGGGGCCTCTCCTGCATGTCTACTAGGACAGTATCCACATTTAATAAAGTCATGCCAACATGGTCTTTCTGGATTTGGCTTTTCTGACAGTTTCCTGAGAATTGTCTCAGAGGAAAGGATGCAGTTCTCAAATGTTTCTTTGGAGGAAGGCATATACCTATCTAAGGAAACCATTACAATCTTAGAATTGAGCTTTTGTACCAGATATACCACATATACAAGATTCTCAAAGGAGGATCCTTGATGAGCCTTTCCTCTTGTCTTGACTGCTCTTCTCCACTCATTTAACGCAGTTAGTTCCTACATGCCCCTTAGCATGCCCATGTCATGTGCTCAAGAAAACCTTTCCTGAACATGTTTCCCATTCAGACTAGGCCAGACCCTGAGATAGAAGCATATTCACAGCATATTTTGCTGCTGCTTTTCATTATTTTTACTCTGTCACAATTTGAAGTACAACTCATTGGGGAACTCCTTGTTAAATGGTTGTCTTCCCCTTCAAGAAACCATCTCCATCAAGACACAGACTATGAATTAACCACTGTATCCAGTGCCTAGTTCAGTGCCTAACACTTAGTAGGTCTTTGTAAATATTTGTCATGAACTATCGAGAAGCAGAAATTTTGTACCTTAACATATCTTTGTAGGGAGGTCACCTTTAATGCATACCTTTGACTATTAAGAAACTTAAGTAGGGCACAGAGCAGATGTAGAGAACTGTTAAATAAAATAAGTTGACTTAAATATGTCATTGCTTAGTATAAGGATGGACTCTAGAAAGCCTTTATATCTCAAGGAATTTGTCTACTTCTATGTCAAAATTGTATTAGTGACTATGAACTTTCCAAACTAGTTAATGCTGTTATGAGTTGAATTGGCTTTAGAAATTCTAAAGTGGAGAGCTGCCTTTGGCTTGCTGCATTGAGCAGACTATAGTTCTTAGGTAGGAGGCAGGAATGGCCCTGAGGAACAGTTAGTATCTCTGCCATCCATGCACCATGATGCTCTAGAGCAACTGAGAAAACAGATGCCTCCATGGAAACCACAGGTGTAGACATTAGCAATGGGACACTATGGATGTTGGTGTTGATTTCAACCACCCACCCAAGTCATTAATTTATAGGAGTTTATGCCCTTCACAAAGGAAATGTTTTTGCTAATAAATCTCTTATGATTTCATCTATTTGTCTTTTCCTCTTTGTATTTTGTCTCATACAAACAATAGTTAACATAGTGACACAAACACCACTAAAATACTTTAGTATTTTTCTCAGGACTTCATTTTACCTGGAAAGAAATTGCCCTATAACCCATGCCATTTGAAAATTAAAAATGCAACCATTTCTGCAGCTTGAACGTCATATGCTATGTAATGAAAACGTGCCTAGCCTCCTACTCCCTTGTATTTGCCAACAGAACTTTAGCAAGTGCTGTCTGGGCTGCATTCACACTTAGTGCCAGGGAGATGATTGGATATAAATTGCATAGCTTATATTTCCTAATCTACTAAAAAGAAAGAGAAAAAAAGAGAAAAAAAGGAAGGAAGGGAGGGAGGGAGGGAGGGAGGAAGGGAAGGAAGGAAGGAAGGAAGGAAGGAAGGAAGGAAGGAAGGAA
>NW_012105098.1:601796-620276 GCF_000951045.1 Mandrillus leucophaeus | reverse complement strand
AAGGAAGGAAGGAAGGAAGGAAGGAAGGAAGGAAGGAAGGAAGGAAGGAAGGAAGGAAGGAAGGATCTCTAAGTGTGTATCACCAGAAGCTTAGAGAGATGATATTTAATTGTAGAAAATTCTCAAGGGTTAATCTACTATATCACGATTCTTTGAACTTCAAAGTATACCCCCAAAATATAATATGTGAATAATTGAGTACTATTGCATATTTCAGTCAAAACTAAAAGCAATAATCTGAAACTGAATATGTAACTTAGAAAATATCAATATAAATTTTAATCTAAATGATCTGCTTATTCCTTTCTCAAATAATGCTTTCATTTTAGTAGCATAAGAATGTTTTATTTACTCTTATATAGGCATACATAAACAGATTTTAAATATTATTTGTGATGAGGCGTAAACATGAATCTTCTAATAGAAAGTGGTACCTTGGGGTACATTTTATTAGGGAAAGATTCCACTTATGTGAGCTAGCAAAGTGATCAAATTCATGGAAACAGAAGGTAGAATGGTAATTACCAGGGGCTAGGAGGAGGGAGAAAAGAAGAGTTGTTTAATGTGTACATATTTTCAGATCTGTGGGATGAAATGTTCTGGAGATTTGTTTACAAAAATGTGAGTATACTTAACACTTCTGAACTACACACTTCCAAATGCTTAAGATGGTAAATTTTATGTTGTGTTTTTAAATCACAATTTTAAAAAAGAAAAGAAATATTCATAAGAAACTTGAATATTCTTCTAGTTTTGGAAATTATCCTTATTGTTTAGCCTCTTAATTGTATATCCTACAAAAATCTAGATTTAGAATACAAAATTATTATGTGTATTTTATTATATAACTCATTTGAGATGTTCAAAAAATGATTTAGAAACACTATAAAATTATAGGCAGCTTGTATTCACTTTTTCAAAGTTAGAACAGTGTTGATGTTTATCTGAATATTAAATCATGTTTCATAAAAATGTTAATCTTCAATAATTTACATTTATTAGAATAATAGGGTAAAACGTTATTTACGATCATCAGAAGTTGGAGTGTTCTAACCAATTGTTATTATTATTATTGATCTCAATTTGTCACCCTGGTTGGAGTGCAGTGGCACAATCTGCTCACTGCAACCTCTGCCTCCTGGGCGCAAGTGATCTGCTCACCTCAGCCTCCTGAGTAACTGGGACTACGGGTGCATGCCACCACGCCCAAATAATTCTTGTATTTTTTGTAGAGATGAGGTTTCACCATGTTTCCCAGGCTGGTGTTGAACTCCTGGGCTCAAGTAATCTACTCAACTCGGCCTCCCAAAGTGCTGGGATTACAAGTGTGAGCCACCATGCCTGGCCATATCCAACTATTTTAATTAATAGAAATAATCAGAGTATAGCAAAATACACCAAAACTGGTTATGTTATCTTTATAATATATGTTTTATAAATAACTAACAAATAACTAATCTGGTTGGTGATAAATCTGTCTGCCTTTACTTATTCCTCCCCATTTTAGCATTGTGATTTTTTAGCATTCTATACTAGACCCTATGTACAGTTGAAGTTTTCTTTTGTTTGTTTCCCTGTCAGGCTTTTAATTAAAGAATAATAAGATCTTATATTATTGTAGATCTTATGTCACTTATATAACTAAAGAATACATTCAACCAAACTTTAACTGAACTTGACTTGTTTCGTACTGGTGGAAATAAGCACAATGTGAATAACACCTGAGGCTGTCACCTGGGGAGAGTGCTCATGAGCCCGGCCCTCCTTGGGCTTCCTTACTGCTCTCCCAGCCCCACCCTTGACCTGTATCATCATTAATGTGAACTCCCATTACACCTCACCTAATCTCTCAAATGGCACCTATCAGATCTTCTGTTTTATTATTGAGTATTCAGTTTCTTCTTCCTTTTTTTTATCTTTTTAACTGACATGTTTATAGCCATTTAAGATACACAGCACATGTTCACATGTAACTTCCCTCAAATCCATGTGCTTCTTTCACTACCTTGTCTCTTTTCTTCTTCCCATAGCAAAACTGATCTGTATCAATTAGTGACTGACATCCTTAATCTAGCAGACAGGTTTTAGTCTAGTTTTCTATTGTCCAGATGATGTTGCATAATCAAAAATGTCAAACTTCAGGGGCAAACAATCCTGAAGTTAAATAAAGCTCTACCTAGTTCTTGTACCTGTGAGTTCGCTCCACCCTTGGGCTCTGCCCCACTGTCTGTATTTCTTCTGGGACTCAATGGCTAGCCAGGCGTGCCCTTCTCATGGGAAGACTAGAAAAGCACAAGAGGATAAGTGGAAATGCTCAGATCCTACATGCCATCAATTTTTCCTTTTTCTTTTGGCTAAAACAAGTCACTTGAACAAAGAAAATATACTCCACTGATTTTTGTGGGTGAAACTGCAAAGTCACACAGTAAAGAATGTGGATGTATGAAGAGGGGAAGAATTAGGGCCAAGAACATAACCTACCATAGTAATCTTACCTACCTCTGGAGTAGCAATGAGCACTATAGGCCTTTGCATTCTCCCACCCCTCTGGTCCCCTTTTAGTTTCCTTTGCTGGTCCAGCTTCCTCAAGACCTGATACCACCATCTCCTCATCTTTGTTTTTTTTTTTTTTGTTGTTGTTGTTGTTTTTTAATATGGCCTCTCTATTTAGTGTTATCCATGATTCTGAAACTCATTGCCATCCAAATAAAGCTGAATCAGAAATGCTTAAATTGTTCCCTTAGTTTCAAAACCATATATTTAATTACCTATTTTATATTTCTTCCAAGATGTTTCAAAGACACCTCAGACTCAACTTAAGCCTAAATTTAAATTTAAAACATTTATAATTATTCCCTCTTGTACCACCAGACTTCTTCAGTGCTGCCTAGCTCAGTGAATCCTACCACATCCATTGAGTAATAGAAGCCAAAAAAATAAGAGTCATCCTCAACACATCTTTTCTCATTAAGCCCTATTGATTTTATTGCCTAAATAGCTCTGGAATGTATCTGCTTCTTTCTGTCACTGTGGTTTCTCCCTAGTCTAATCCACCATCCTCTCTCATCTGCAGCATTGTATTATCTTCTGAACCTCATCTCCTTTTGCCTCCATCTGATCTGTTCTCTGCATTGGAGCCAGAAAGATCTTATTGAAAAGCACGTCTAATAATGTCTCCATCTTTTTAAAATACTTCAAAGGCTTCCCATTGAATGGATAGAGGTAAAATGCCTGACAGACCTATATACATTTTTGTTCCTATCTCATCCTATGCCATGCTTAAGCGTATTAGTTTGCAGTTCCTTAAAAAGCATATCATGAGACACAGATTTTGTAGGGCATTTATTTGGAATGTGAGGCCAGGAAGCAGGAGTGAGGGAATAAGGAGAATGAGGAAAAAACAAAATAACACAAGCAAAAGCCATTGTAAGAATGTATTATTGAGTTTGCCTCTCTAGGGAATGGTGGTCTGATTTTATAGGCCATCTGGAAAGTTTGCAGAATAGGACCCATAATTATATGCCTGAAGAATAGGCAGCTAGTGGTATATATCCACTGGCTCCCCATTGAGGGTTGCACTCACTTGTGTTTAGCTCCCCTGCATTTCAGAGCCAGACATGTGCATATCCTCCTTGTTTTTGCCTAGTTAACTCCTATTTATTTTTCTGATCCTACCTCATTCCTGTGACAGAAAACCCCTGCCTCTAAATGAAGCAGGTTCTTCCAGTTTTTGCAAGACCACATGCGTCTACTATATGCCATATATATCTTCTTTGCAGTGCTGATTACTGTGATGAGTTTGCATTTTTTAATGATTGTTTCATTAATATCTTTCTGCCCTCTGGACTGCAAGCTTGAGAAGACCAAGGTTCATGTCTGCTTTTGATTTTCATTGCCTTACCAGCACCCAACCTAGGACCTGGTACATAAAATATGTTCAATATATTTTCAACAAATATATAAGTGTAGGTGTGTGTGTATTATGTGTGTGCATGCATGTATATTTATAAAGGAAACTTTGAATTTTTAGGGCTTAAATAGATTACTATCAATACCTAAAAAGGTAATCATTTTTAATTCAAATTTCATGTTCTATTTTTACTTATTGCTTTCTTCTAGTGCTTACATAGCTGAATTATACCAGAAGCATCTGTTTTTAAAAAGTCATATGGAGAAAAAAACCAACAAAACACAACTCTTGCTTTACATTATCTTGATTTATCTGACAGCTTATAGTATTGGTGGCACTTTTCTTAAGAAAGTTGCTTTAATAAAACAGAGATTTTGAGTTAAAATGGGTAATCTCAGACCATAAAAGACAATCCTTTACAATCCTGCCTTATTCAGTAGAAGTCACATTTGTTAGTGTTGAGCAATTTGAGGACTTAGGTACTTAAAAATATATATGTATCCCCTAAAACATCATGTCCAAATTTTTGTTTCACAAACTGGGAACTGTGACTTGATAACAGGAAATATGTGGCAAAAATAGATGAGTGTTCAGTCTCTGGGGTTTTATGCTGATATAAAATAATAACAACCAAAATGGGAATGGAGAGGCAGATGGAAATCAACATAAATTATTTTTAATGAAGTAAAATACTTCCATAAAAGTAAGCTACCAATTGGAAGTTACAACTATTTAATAACATTTTTTAATATTTCTAGTTACCATGTTATATGCCAGATGATCCAGCATTAATTCAACAAATAATATGGTACCCTTGGCAAATAGAATGGTCATCATGGAGATTGACATAGTCTCCACCTTCACCTAGATGGTTATTATTGGTTTATTTAAAAATGCAGTTATTTCTCTGGAAACATCTATACAGATCTATAATGTCCCGAACTTTTTCTAATTTCTTGGAAGAGAAGCCAAAGTCGCGTGTGTCTAATTCAATCTCAGACCTCAGCTTCCAAGAGATGTTATTAACTGTGGTGAAAGGATTATTAAAATAGTAAGTGGATTATGAGATAGTTGTATCTGTGTCAATTAGTGGTTGCTGTTGATTCCTAGTTACTTGTATTCAGTTTCTCTCATTTAGGGAGTGTGGAGAGTAGGGTATTAAATGTCTGGTGGGCATAGAGTCTCCTTTCATCTGGTAGTTGTCTTAGTTATGCACAGGACTATAAACTGAAAATGGTATGTAACCCTTTAATTGAAGACTCTGGGGTCCTAAAGTAGTTTCCTCAAGAACACTCTGGCCCATAGAATAAACATTATGAAAAATATTTTTGAAATCAGATAGTATCTGTCACTCCAGAATCTATAAACTCTTGCATGTGGGACATTTTTAGGTAAATTTTTTTTTTTTTTTTTTTTTTTTGGAATACCAAGGGGATAGTGAATTTCCATGAACTTAAGGATCACAATTTTTATTAAGCTGAATACCCAACTTGAACAAATTTTCTATTTTTTGTTGTTGTTGTTGTTGTTGTTTATTGATAGATGTACCATGAAGGTATTTTTAAGGTCTCATGACCCTAAGAATGGCTTACGATAAGCAAGAACAATGTCAGCTTTGTCCTGAGGGGATCTTGATTCACTTATCAGCTGAAAACAGCTGAGCAATCAAAGAACAAGTTCTGCCTTGGTGGAAGTGACAACTCTAGTTCAGAATCTTCCAATCTGAATCTAAGATCATCCTTAGGAATTAGGGTGGGTGGAGAAACCAGAGTGATGTGTGCTGGAGCCAATACTCCATCAGAGTGGGAGAGTCCACTCTTCCCTGTTGCTTTCCCCACTCAGTCCTTGGGCTATTTTAGATGAGGTCACCTTAGCCATGTTCTCACCACTCCAGCTTTGGGCCATCTCTGATGAGTTCACCTCAGCCATGTTCTCATGATTCCTCCTCTGGGCCATTTCAGATGAGGTTATCATGGTGGGCACATTTCTTGCCTCATGTACTTCAGAATGCCACATATGCTTTTAAAATCAGAGACAAGTGCGTAACAACTTCTTATATATATGTTTTTAGGTTAGATGTGAAATGACCTGAGTATTGCAGCCCTCATGAGCATTGGTTACATGAATTTTTGATTACAAAGTCTAGTAAATTCAGTGACTTTATAGCCTTATCTACCAAGAAAAAATAACTTAGTTTTTAAAGGATTAATTAGCTTGCGTTGGAGAGGGTCAAAATTTAGTATAAGGTGTGTTTAATCAACATTATTGCTGAAATAAGTCTGAAAAATTCAAAACTGTTAATGGTGAGAACTGAAGTGTTTATTATATTACCCTGGGTACTTTTCTATGTCTATTTTCCTTTGGAGGAAAATGTAATTCTAAGAATCTAGGAGGCCTGTGGATGTATGTAATTAAGAGGAAATAAATATTCTATCAATCGGAAGAACCTCAAAAAAACCCAAGTTGCCCATATTCTGAACATAACGTTTGTTATATTTGTTATACCCAGTTTAGTTGCTTTTGTTTATCTGAGATTTCTGTAGCTTTCAAAACTGATCTCTTAAGATTTACTAGTAACGTGAGTTATTAAAGGGGGCTAAATTTCATTAATTCATTCTGTTTTCTAGATACTTTCCCTTATCCTTACCTCTCTCATGCAGTACTTCATTGTTTCTCTCCCATTTATTTCACAAGAAAATAAAAAATCTTACTGAGACTTTTAGGCTTTACATGATTTGGCATCTCTAGTGACCAGAAACATCTCCTGTCTCGCCATCGCTTACTAACTCCATGGCTTCCATCAGTTCCTAAATTATGTCAAGCCTTTTTTTCATATCTGGATCTTGCTTTCTGTTCCCTCTTTCTAGGTTACTTTTTATGTATGTGACTCCTTCTTCTAGTCTGAGCTTAATCATATCCCCTCCTCAGAATAGTATTGCCTGACCACCTTTCTAAATTCAACATTTCATGTTATTTTTCTCACAGCATCTGTTTATTGTCTTCATTGCATTTGACATAATTTATGGTTTGTAAAAATGTGTTGGCTTTTCTCCTTAGGTTGTGAGTTTCATGACAGTAGGAACCTTATGTATCCTGATTATTAATTATATCCCTGGTACTAATAGTTAGTTTGACATATGGGAGGTTATCACAAAATTATAATGGATGAATTTCAATTATAAATTGGAAGCTTGTCAAGCCCCTTCATGGTTAGTGACTGACCTGTTTTCCTCAGTCTTGATGTAATGAGGCTTTAAACCACATGCTCCTAGCTTTATGAAAACACTTCTAACAAGTACAATGAGAACAAAAAAAGATATTGTTTCATTCTGAATCTTGACAATGTTATACTCTTTTATAAGTGATATGGTTCGGCTTGTGTCCCCACCCAGATTTCACCTTGAATTCTAATAATCCCCACGTGTCAAGGGTGGGACCAGGTGGAGATAATGTTTCCCCCATACTGTTCTTATGATAGTGAGTGAGTTCTTATGAGATCCGATGGTCTTATAAGGGACTTCTCCCTTGACTCTTTTCTCATTCTTCTCTCTCTTGCCACCATGTGAAGAATTGCATGTTTGCTTCCCTTTCCACCATGATTGTAAGTTTCCTGAGACCTCCCCAGCCATGCAGAAGTCAATTAAACTTCTTTCCATTATAAATTACCCAGTCTCAGATATTTCTTCATAGCCACATGAAAATAGACTAATATAATAAGTTTATTACAAAAGATGACATTTTTGAATTAAATATCTGAAAGAAAATAAATGTATCTTGTAGAGTTTCGTTTCCTTCATTTGTTATCCTAACATAATAGAAATAAAGAAGTAATACAAAGTTTTAGGAAAGCTTAGCAAATGAATAATACAGTTATGATTTTAAAAGGAAATCACTTTCAGTAACAGTAAATTAAAATCTTAATTATTATATTTCAGTTCTCTATAGCAAATTGAAAAACAAAACAAGCACTGTGAGACCAATTAGAAATTCAGTCATAATACTCTCAAATATACTAAGGAATTTAGAAGAGTAAATTTCATTTAGTTTCAAAAGATTAAAAAGTACAACTTTGGACAATAATGTTATTTTTCTTAGGTAGGCATTAAAGAAAATAGATCCAATATGTCTCTTTTTAAAAGACTGTATCGAGGCCCTGGCCCCGGACCCTACAGCCATCTAGATGTTGATGCCTAAGAAGAACCAGATTGCCATTTATGACTCCTTTTTAAGGAGGGAGTCATGGTGGTCAAGAAGGATATCCACATGCCTAAGTACCTGGAGCTGGCAGACAAGAATGTGTCCAACCTTCATGTCATGAAGGCCATGAAGTCTCTCAAGTCCTGAGGCTACGTGAAGGAACAGTTTGCCTGGAGAGATTTCTACTGGTACCTTACCAATGAGGGTATCCAGTATCTCCGTGATTACCTTCATCACCCCCCGGAGATTGTGCCTGCCACTATACACAGCAGCCGTGCAGAGACTGGCAGCCCTTGACCTAAAGGTCTGAAGGGTGAAAGACCTGCAAGACTCACAAGAGGGGAAGCCGACAGAGATACCTACAGACGGAGTGCTGCACCCCCTGATGCCAACAAGAAAGCCAAGCTGGAGCTGTGTCAGCAACTGAGTTCCAGTTTAGAGGCAGATTTGGTCATGGACATGGTTGGCCACCTCAGTAAAATTGGAGAGGATTATTTTGCATTGCATGAACTTACAGCCAAAAAAGCTTTAAAAAAAAGAAAAAAGAAAGAAAAAAGACTGCATCTAAACTTCACTGATTTCAGATTTATTAAAAAAAAACACAGGTAATTTCCATTTTCTAGTGTCTCCTTTGCTGTGTATTTCTTTTGTTTAAGCAGAAGATCACGTGTGCCACTAGATTTATATAATATTAAGTGTTACTCACTTCAATATTTGTAGTATCATTATCCATTTTAGGATAATTTCAACATTTGTTTATTCTGGAAAGCAGAAGTAATCTGCATTCAGATTCAACAGCAATTCCATGCCCAGAATGCTTCCCTGAGCTTCATGGCTTATTAAAGCATGCAGTCCTGTATTTCCACAGCCATACTAAGTAGCTGGATTCAGGCCTGTGAATTTGGTAATGCTCAGTACATTTCAAAACGTGGACTGGGACTGAATATTTAGGTAAGATTGACTTAAAGATAATTAGTTCATATATTGTAACAGATGCTTTAAAGGAGTTTGTGACTGAGCAAGTCCACTGGGGGACCCATGCACTGTACAGCATTTTAATAGCTTCCCATGGAGCTGGTTTTTATCCAACTAGGCTTTAGGGCACTGCCATCTCCTTGTGTGGAGAGGATTTGAGTCTCACTGTGGATCCTATCATTGGAATTACTCTAGGAATATCATAGAAAATACTGAGGATCTCTTTAGGATTTCGGTATCAGAGATACTTGTTCTCATCCTTAGATAAGTACTATTAAGGTAGTTTTTACTAGGTAAACACTGCAAATCTTGAAATTGATCATTTTTTTCTCTCTTTAGATTGGGTTCTGTAACTCTAGGAACCAAATCTGGGGGCCCAGTTATAATTGCAGTATTTCATGGCATGTATCTGTGTATGAATCCACCTATGCTCTCCATCTTACTCTCCTTTTATCTCCTTTTTCAAGTTCATATTCAATTCATTGTATCTTGCTTAATTATATGCTTTCTGTCAAGCTGACTTCAGTGCCTTTTTGAAATGAGGTAGACTATTAATTCATTAATTACTGTATAGATTGCTTTTCTGGTTCATTGTAATTTTCAAGTCATTAGCACAACAGGAGAATTTATAAGGTATTTTTGATATGCCATCAGACATATCAAAACTAGACATTGGGAAGGTCTTACACTCTTAATATGCTTATGTATCTTATATTTGAGTCAATTTTCTTAAATAATTTCTACTACATAGGAAGCTGCTGAGAAATTTTAAAGAGTATTTGATAGCATAACTAATCTAGTACAAAAATTAATTAATAATCTTGAAAAAGGCATCATTAATGTTTAGTTAGATATTCCATGCCATCATTTGCATAACAATATCACATTATGCTTTATCTTCATATTCAAAGAGTTTTCAACATACAAAGAGATTGTATTACGAAGGTGTATTTATAAGTTAGTCATTTAGAATGCAGAGTTCATTTTCATGAACAATCAAGTTTCTAAATGACATCTAGGTTAGCCCATAAAACCTGTTTTGCCCATAGTATAGAATAAATGACTTTAATTTACAGTGACAAATTACAGAAAATATTATTTTACATCTTAAAATAGGAAAAAAAAAAGCCCAAAAATTACCTTGTTTTAATTTTGAAGCCTAAGACAAAAATGGTATAATTAGGAAATCAGGATGTAGATACACAGGTTCATGTAGATGCTGGAGAGAAATTCTGGGTATCTTGAAAGGGAGGAGGATTTATTGTACTGTGTGATTTCACTCCACTATATATTAATTTTCCCTTCTTTTTGTAAATATTAATGGTAGGTGCTTTTCTGATTATCAAGGGGGATTAAGTTCCCTTTCAACTTAAAAATTAAATGAGTAACAGAGGAGAGGAGCAGCAAAAGACAGAGTAAGTTAATTGATATTCCTGAGCTAAACAGATAGGAGCTGGAGCATAGGCATCTGAGTAAAGGAAGTGCTTACTTGGGCATCGGGCATTGGAGAGATTTTCTGAGGTGGCTCTAAATGAGCCATAAACTGCTGAAATCATGAGGGGTAGGGAGGGTTCATGTGTTGTACAGAACTCCCAAGGGGAAAATAACAACTGCAGATGAAGAGATATGGGTCACATAGGTCCCCATGTTTCCTGTCGGGCTGGGGGCAGGGTGGAGTGAGGGCAGGGAGGGATCCTGCATAGATGGCAAGTTCTTTATTTCCAGGTGGTGGCAAGTTGGGTGTCTGCAATCTTGGAAGTGAACAAGATTGTTTATACTTATAAAACTTTCACTTACTCTGGGGATATCTGATACTATAAGCATGCAGAAATGATGCAGAATTTTATTTTAAGTATAAAGTTCTGAGCCTGGGGCCAGGTGCATAGCAAGTATTAATTAATGTTAGTTCTTATTATTTTCTGGCATTTAATACAATTGTCAGTGGCAGTTATTAATACTCACTGTTTATTATTGCTAAACATAGTCCTCTAAATCATGAGTTAAGTAGATCTAAAACAAATTACAGAGTACTCTTTCTCCATCGCTCTGCCCCAGCTCCGTTTAGGACCTTGTTCCCTAAACATGCACCATCCACCAGGCCTTTTGGTTCTTTTTATCCTTCTAGTTTCCCTTGCTTCACATTATTCTGAGTTATCTTCTATCCCTCCCAGAAAGTGAACAGATGCCCTTTAATTACTCTGCCTCCATTCAACGTTTTGAACCTTTCCTCTTCTTCCTTTTACCAGCCAACAACTACAAACTTAGGTCTCCACTTATTATTGTCACACTTTTACTAGCAATTTACAACCTCAGTCATTCAAAATCGAGCTCTGTTTCATCAACGTTACTGAAACTGCTATTATGGTAGTGACCAAAGCTCTCCTTTGTGCAGAATTTAATAGTCTTTTCTCTGTTCTTATTCTCTTTGATTTTTTTTGCAGTATTGAGGCTGTTAGCCACCTTCTTCTGGAACTCCTCCTCATTGTTTCTCTGAGACCTCCTCATCGCACAGTTCAGTCTATTGAAATCTTGCCTTTTCAAGTTCCATCTTAGATGCCTCCTCCTCATTGGGACCCTTCCTGATTCTCCCAGCTGTCCTCAATACCATTTTGTCTTTGCCTCTATTAGAAAGTCTGTTTTCATCTTTGACATACAGATATTTGAGTATTGTTAAGATTTCTTCCCTGGATCCTGAGAATGAGATTCTTGGGAATAGGAAATTGCCTTACACTTACTTACTGAGTAAATTCCCAATCAACAGTTGCTGAGGATTGGCTTTCTTTCTCCATGCAACCTCCTGAAACATTTCTATTGCTGTACATTATTAACATTTGAGTCATGATATCTATATGTGAGGTTAAAGAGTTGACAAATTGCTCATTTAATTGCCAGCATCATACCCCGACTACTGACTGTGCTCCATTTTTGGTGAACACAGAATTTTGTACATTTATTTCAGTGAGTTTACTGACCCTTCCTTCAAAGTAACTCTCACCTAAACTTGTTCTTTATTCCCAAGATCCTTATTATGAAATAGCTCTTTCAGCTCATTGGTATGCGAGAGCAAGTCTAATAGTGCTGAATCCTGACACTGGTTCTGAATTCCTGCTCTCGCTGGTTCCTCTCCTGGGGTGCTTTTTCTCTGACTGCTTTTTTAAGGCCACCAATCTGAAATGCAGTTTCCATTTGATAGAGCCGTAGATGAGCTTACTCTGAAAACACACCACTTGCCTTTGGGTCTGAGGTGCCCATTTATAGTCCCTGCACACAAACCTAGGAGCTCCTTACTTTGCAATCTGCAGGCACTCAGGCTATTGCATATTGGAAAGAAATGTTGTCAACAATGAAAACAAGGCAGTAAATACTTAGGCATTTTCTCCACTAGTAAATTGCTGCAATCTGAATCATCACCATGTCTTTTCCCATTCCATACTAGGTAGATTTATGTGACATCCCTGAATATGGCTTCTGCTGGTGGCTGCTACCTGAGGTCTGTTCTCCCACCACCCTCTCTGCTCAGGGCCTCAGCTGGTTCGTTCACATGGCCTCCTGCTGGTGAGGCTGATTACCTCCTTTCCTGGGACCCTTATTAGCTCTGCAAGGTATCCAAAGCCTTCCCCAAGAGAGATTGACAGTCACTTTTATTCCTGACAGGGTCTGTGTCATGCTTTTAGCGCAACCCTCCACTTAGTCCATCATGTAGCATATTAGGGATTCCCTCCTCTTGGACTTATCTCCTCTCAAGTGTCTGTACAAGCTTAGAAGACTTACTCGGGAGTGGGGTCATGGTGTCTCTTCACTGAGTGACAGATTCTTCTTTCTCAGCTCCTTTGCGATAGATAAGAGCTAGTATTACTGACTCAATTTATAAGATGGCAAAAAACTAAGTAAATAAAACCATGCCAAATCAAAAACAAAAACAAAACCACCTACCCTGATGTCTTTTTTTCATGGGATCTTTTGATCATAGGATTGGATATTCTGTCACTTACTCACTGAGCATTTATTTCTCAGGTGTCTACTTAGGGTAAACTCTGCAAAAGTTCCTGGTAATGCATCACCTATGTCAGTATGGAAGTTAGCCTATTAAATGACAGACAGACAGGCCAGGTGCAGTGGCTCATGCCTGTAATCCTGGCACTTTGGGAGACCGAGGTGGGTGGATTGCTTGAGGCCAGAAGTTCAAGACTAGCCTGGGCAACATGACGAAACCCTGTCTCTACCAAAAATGCAAAAATTAGCCAGATGTGACTGTGGGCACCTGTAGTCCCTGCTACTGGGGAGGCTGAGGCACAAAAACCACTTGATCCCAGGAGGTAGAGGTTGCAGTGAGCTGAGATTGCGCCACTGCACTCCAGCATGGGAGACAGAGTGAGACTCCGTCTCAAAAAACAAACAAACAAACAAAGAAAAAACATAAATTACAGACAGGTAAACTAAGCACAGAACAATGTCAGAGTGCAGTTACCATCGAGAGCAGGAAAATAACAGAGAACAGAGAAAGGGGGAAATGAGCTTCACAGGATGGGGTTAGGACCAGAGAAAGTGATCCGGGAAGTGGATGTTAATGAATGAATGAAAGTGCAGGGAAGAGGATGTATAGGAGATCTTTGTGATATTTATGCAACTCTTCTGTAGTTTCAAAACTCCTTGTAAATAAGAAGTTACCACTTCACCAGGCCAATAGAGAGGAAGCTGAGAGAAAGGTATTCACAACATATAGTATGCAAAACACTTGTCACTCATTTGGTGCTACTAGACCTTCAGGGTCACGGGGAGACCCTGTAGACAAAGCTGGTGTACATGCAGTTGAATCTGGATGGATTTGGATTTCTTAAAGGGAGAGACAGAAGAATTATAATTAATGGGATGGTATGATGTGATTTTCTTTTTAGAAAAGTTTGTCTCTGTGACTTTGTGGAAAACAGGTAAGAGGTCAGGGATGCATGTGAAGAGACCATGATCTAGGTGAAAAGTGATGGAAATCTGTATCAAAGAGGTGGCAATAGTAAAAGAAGAAGTTCTTGAGATACTTAGAAGATGGAATTAATAGGGCTTAGTCACTGATGGGATTTAAAGAGAGAAGGAAAGGATTTAAAGATTTCGACTTATCTGGCCAGAGTGATTCAAATTCATAGAAAAAGGAACCTGTGAGAAGGAGCAGGTTAAAGGGAAGAGGAAGGGAACCACTTCTGTTTTGAGCAGCCTGAATCCGCACTGCCTGTCGGATAGCTGAGAGAAGGTGTCTAGTGGGTAGCTGTGTATCTAAAACCCAGGCTTGGGGGAAAGATCACAATATAACTTAGAGATACAGATTTGAAAGTCATTAATACATTTACAATGTCTTACCCTGGAATCCATGAGTAGTCCTAAGGGGTTCACAAACCTCAGATATATGTATATACTTTCCCCTTGGGCTAAGAATCTGCACTGAGTATTTCCAGTTGCCTTATCCTGCATGCATGTATGTGCATGAGATCACTTAGATCCCTTCTCTGCCCTATCTATGTCCCCAAGAGGCTGATGTGTTTGCTAGCATTACCTGACTCTCTTGCCATTTCTTATGGTGAGGCATTGGCAGGAGATGAGAGGGAAGGAGAAGGGAAAGGTTGGGATATTCTTTTCCTGCCTTCCCTGCATTGGGTCCCATTTCTGGCAGAGGCTGTATTCCTCCAGGACTATGGTTCCTGTTCAGAGTCCCCTCCTTCATGGAACCAGCGCTCCCAAGCCTGCAGTAACACAAGGCCTTTAGTCCCAGCGGGTCCCACTTTCTGCTCTTCCTGTCCTCTTGGTGATTTGACATGCTTTCCCCGTTGCCTGAAACCTGCCCATTCATCACGAGGAGTCCCTTCATTATGGTCTCTGTACCATCTGAGGCAGATTGTTTCTTGCCAGATTCCATGTGTCTTTTTTTGGTGCTCTAGTATGCACTTGTGGGAGAAAAAAACTCTTACAAGCTATGGGGATGGCTGACCTCACCCACGGAGTGTGGCCTGCGAACTACCTGTGAGGACTGGCAAGTACCTTCATGGATCCTTATTTACCCTAAAACAGTTTCTAGAATCTTAGTGACAAGAAGTTGTTACCACACATCCCAGGTGAAACTGCACCCAGTGAGTATTGTACAAAATTACTAGGACTGGCCTTGAGTACTGCTGAGCTTAGAAGGGGAGGAGAATGTAAGAGTTCAGAATCTTCTTTATGTGTCCAACATAAAGAAGACTGAATGTTACAGTGATGCCTTCAATCTAACCTGAATGTTCTTCTTATATATTTTTTTTTCTCCACTTTTTGAGGTGGAGAGGGGGATCAGGATGGAATATTTGATAGATAAGGAACCCAGGAATTTCTCCACCCTGCCCAGCTAAAACTATACTACTTGGCAGAGTTCCCAAGAGAGCACTGTGCAAACAATGGCAGTGAACTGGATGTCCAAGTGCTGCCTTACCACCCGAACCGGTACCTAGTGTTCCAGTGAAAACTTCAGTTCAAAACTTAACTTCAGTGAAAACTTCCTGCCTTCTTTAAATTTGAGAATACATATCAAGCACCTGGAGTGCAGGTTCTTACATTTTAAGAAACGATGAACCCACCCATTAGAAAATACGATTCAATTAGTAGCTTAGGCTCTAACCAGTCAGATTAACAACTCCATTCTCTATTCCCTCCCTGCTTTCTCTTTCTCACCTACCCCCATCCTTACTCTCTGAGGACACACAGGAGTTGGCAGAAATGGGTCTGGTATGAGGAGAGGCCTGAAAGCTCCCTGTCCCTGGACTCTCCTCAACTTCTTTCTGCCATTTTTTTTTCCTACTGACTCTCCTCGCTGGCACACTTTTTTCTTCCTGACTTTATGTTGACAAATGAAGCATCAGATAACCTGGGGGACAACTGATCTTGTAGGTCTGTATTTACACATGTTGCCAACCATAGGTAGCCAAGTCAGTGATTCATCACGAGTTGGTATAGGGCAGCTAGTGATGGTGAGAATAGAACCGTTCACCTCTTTTCTCTTCCAGAGAAATCAGGGAATAAGATATTAGGGTTGGTAGGGACCCTAGGGATCATTGGGTTTGATTTTTTAAATATTTTCAAAAAGCCTTAGAAACCTGTATTTAAATAAAATCTTCAAAATAAATCAATATATGAAACAGGCCTTGTTCTGGATGAAGTGGGTTGGAAATCTGAGTCCACATGAAAACACCATGACTCCTTCCCATTGTCACTGTTGCATGGAGGCTCCTGGGAACCCTGAATACTTCATGAAGTCCACCTCGAAATCCTTCAGTTATGAAAACCTACTGTACCACAGACTTAAAGGACTTGCTCACAGAAGTTAAATGGCCTAGAGAGTTGGAGAGCCTCCTAAATCTAGGAAGCAGCCCCTTAATCCACGTTACATTGCCTTCCTCTTCTGTCTGTTGGATTCAGGATTACATACCGGACACCCCATTTGCATTGCCCCCGCACTTCCGATTCAGTGCAAAGCTGACATTTTTCTATTTAAAATTTTTATATATAAAATATTTGTATATTTAAAATGGTATGTGTGTGTGTACACTGAAGAATGTATTCATTGTAGGTTTATTCTCATGGGTAGTTGGCCAGTTCTGGACAGGGAGTGCTGGCTTACACTGTTAGTCAGTGAGTATCTGACCATCGCCCATGCTGTACTTCCCTCATTTAGAATCGCACCCCTAAGTTATTTATTTACTCTGGCATGGTCCTTCTGTCTGTCATTATAACTGCTCTGGCATATGGTTTTGACCATTATTAGCTGTAAAAGGGAATCCCAGTGATAGCCCTGGAAGTGCTGATAAAGTGAACACTTGGTGGTAAAAGGCAATTTTATGGCAGCTCCAGGGAGAAAAAAGAGGGTCGAGTTCACAAAGCAATTAGAGATTGGTGGAAGTCCTTTGAGATATGAGGGATATAAACCGCACTGCAGCCTGGTAAGATTAACCAATAATTGTATGGACAATGTCTAGAAAAAAACAAACAAACAAACAAACAAAAAAAAACAAAACTATTGCTGAAGCATATCTCCAGTTTAGTAGCTATGGAAAGAAAAAGAAAAATGATTGCTTATGTTTGATATTGAAGACAACATATTCAAAACGACTGTGCTCCAAGGAATCCATGTAGGATAGATTAAATTAGTTTGTCATCTCAAGGAGCTTGTTCTTAAAGCTAAGTGTTGCGCTCATTTATCAGTCCAGATAAGGATACAGTAATCAATGCAAAAGAAGCAAGATCTCTTTTTCTTTTGTGTTGTCATATAGTCAAAACAATTTTCAGCTCTATTCCAAGTGTTGGCTTAAACAATTCTGATCATATCAGTTTAACTGGACTATAAATGATACTTAAATATTTCCCAGTTAAGTCATTGGTATAGCACCGTAGCAATGACTGGAATTTTCTGATCTTCATGCTTGGTCACACAGTAAGATGTGCAAACAAACATTCTCTTATAAGAGCAAAGGCCAGGCATGGTGGCTTATACTTGTAATCCCAGCACTTTGGGAGGCCAAAGCAGGAGAAGTGCTTGAGGCCAGGAGTTCAAGACCAGCCTAGGCAACATAACAAGATCCCTTCTGTACAATCAATAATCAATCAATAATGTACTTATTAGTCCAAGTGAAAATAAATAAATACTTCATTTTTTAATAGTACAGTTCTGTTATATTTTTAAAATATAGTTGCCACGGTCAAAAGTTATACAGAATCTGACTTGGCATAAAAGGATTAATTTTTGTTTGTTTGTTTGTTTTTTAAGGAAAAACACTAGCTGGAACCAACTGTGCACAGTGAAAATGACGAAAGACTGAGAGAAACTTTAGAAATGCAAGTGAGGGAGTAAGGTGCTAACAAGCCCATAGCAGTCTTGGCAGATGAAAGATACTGATTGTCAGTTTGCCTGAAGACAATACCTATATACACAGAATGGGTTTGACTCAGATTCCACCATTTATTGCTGTGCCCCTAGGAACCCACTCAATCTTACTGAGCCTCAGTTTCTTCTTTGGTTAAATTGGGATAACCATACTTGTCTAATTTACTTTCTTTCTTTTTTTAAAAATTATATTTTAAGTTCTGGAGTACATATGCAGAACTTGCAGTTTTGTTACATAGGTATACACGTGTCTTGGTGGTCTGCTGCACCCATCAACCTGCCATCTACATTCGGTATTTCTCCTAATGCTATCCCTCCCCTAGGCTCCAATCCCCTGACAAACCCCAGTGTGTGATATTCCCTTCCCTGTGTCCATGTGTTCTCATTGTTCAACTCCTGCTTATGAGTGAGAACATCTGGTGTTTGGTTTTCTGTTCCTGTGTTAGTTTGCTGAGAATGATGGTTTCCAGTGTCATCCATGTCCCTGCAAAGGACATGAACTCAT
>NW_012105098.1:580791-601709 GCF_000951045.1 Mandrillus leucophaeus | reverse complement strand
CAGTCTATCATTGATGGGCATTTGGGTTGGTTCCAAGTCTTTGCTATCGTGAATGGTGCCACAATACACATACATGTGCATGTGTCTTTATAGTAGAATGATTTATAATCCTTTGGGTATATACCCAGTAATGAGATTGCTGGATCAAATGGTATTTCTAGTTCTAGATCCTTGAGGAGTTGCCACACTGTCTTCCACAATGGTTGAAGTAATTTATACTCCTACCAACAGTGTAAAAGCGTTCCTATTTCTCCACATCCTCTCTAGCATCTGTTGTTTCCTGACTTTTTAATGATCATCATTCTGATTTACTTTCTAGGGTTGCTGTGAGTACCCAGTGGAATAGTGTATATGAACATTTCCCAGGAATTTGGGAAATGGTATTAATTTTATTTCCTTGTTCTCAGTTGGACTGTGTGGAATCTTAAAGACCTAGCCAGATGTGAACCTTTCCCTTTTTAAAATTTTTAAAGTTTTTATGGGATCTCATTATGTTGCCTAGGCTTGTCTCAAACACCTGACTTCAAAAATCCTCCTGCCTCAGCCTTCCAAAGCACTGGGATTATAGGTATGATCCATTGTGCCAGGCCTTTCCATTTTTTTTTGAGATTGAATCTCGCTCTGTCGTCCAGGCTGGAGTGCAGTGGTACAATCTCAGCTCACTGTAGCCTCCGCCTCCCGGGTTCAAGTTTTTCTCCTGCCTCAGCCTCTCAAGTAGCTGGGATTACAGGCCTGCACCACCACATCCGGCTAATCCTTTGCTCTTTTAAGAGAGTGTTTGATTGTACATCTTCCTGAGTGAACAACCATAAAGATCAGAAAATTCCAGTAACAATAACTTTTTAACCAACACCTTCTAAACAGCACCTTGAATTTATTTCTCAATAAAGAAGAAGTAAGGGAGGTTTTGAAACTCAAGAAAAGGATAAAGGAATGTTTGAGTTTGATTGAGACCAGGAGACAGAGTTTAAGACAGTTCTTAATCTATTATTAATAGTGAGGCCTTAGGCCTCATTTAAAAAATGACCTCCTTGTAGAATATGAAGTGGTACCCTTAAGACCTAACCATTGATGAGCTTACAAAAAGAGATATGTTTTCCCCCATTGGAAAGCTTCCCTCTCAGTGCAGTTCGAAAAATGAAGGTCTACCCCAGGTAGTCATCCTTCATGTAACATTAAATATTAAATTAAATTGGTTGGTTGTAGAGCCAGTGTTTTCTTTGAATTTTTTAATGTAAAGAAGTAGTTCTTCTGGAATATTTTCTGGTAGTGTATCTTATTTCCTTACCCACCTGTGATGTAGAATCTCTTCTGCCTTGGCAGGAAGAGAAATCTGTACTACACTTATTTACTTCTGGCAAAGCAGTTCCCATTTTAATACCTACTTGAAAGTGTTAAGACTTTTATTTTATTGTTGTTGTGGAGGGTATGAATTATTTATACAAATTTCTCGCTTTAAACCAGAACAATGATAAACTGCTCTTTAAATATCTGTTGGAAAGGCTTTCAGTTTTAACTCATTATATTGTACTGCACCTATCAAGTCATTTATTGGGTTTTCATCAGAGTCAAAACACTCAAAAGTGATTCAGGGTTCTAGATGACTTCTTAGCTGTAAAATAAGTTTGTCTTATTTCTCAGCATTTTGGAGCAACCTTACATACACATGTGGTTGAGATCATTTGCTTGAAGCCAGTTAAAACCTATTGGAAACACACAAGACACAGCACAAGTATTGCATTTATGGAGCACAGTATGCTGTGTGTCAAAAACCTAAAATCATTTATTTCTAGTAATTGATCTCAACCATATGAAAAAGTATTAGCTACAAGAAGCAATCAGCATTGTTTATGACAGAGAAAACCCAGAAACTAATTAAATGTCCAATGAGTTACCCGAGGAAATTTTGAAAAAATTCATAAGAACTAGCTATTTAAAATGATTCTGTAAAAATATTTATTTAAAATATTTATTGACATGAAAATCATTTCATGGAATTCTAAAAAAAAAGATGGCAAATAGTATGAATAGGTGATCTAATTTTGGTATTAAAATATATATTATTTATTTAAATTGTTAAAAATGCATAGAAAATGGTATGAAAGGACACGTATGAAAATACTATCAGTGTTTATCTCTGAGTAGTGGAAATCTAAGTAGCATTTATTTTTTTTTTCTTTTTGCCTATTTATTTACTATTTTGTGTTTTGAATTATCCCGTGGTGAACATATGTTACTTACTTCATAAAAAGTAAGAAAAACTGTTCAGGATGACCGACACATCTTCAAATAGGGGACTACAAGAGAGGGAGGTGGTAGAAATTGACCATTCTGTAGGGGGACCATTCTGATTTTAGGATTTCTCTTTTTAGCTTTGGTAAAAATAAACAGAAAACAAAACTGTGTCTTAAAATATAAGTATTAAAAAGACTGTGTTTGTTCTATGTGTTTATACTGAGGTTCAAATAGCTGTTGTTGATTTACACTGTTTGAGTGACTAATTTCTACATTTTTAGTCTAATTTTTTCATCTGCTTTTTGAACCAATATAACCAAGTGATATTCACTTCTAGAATATTTTATTATGATGTCTGCATCACAAAATAATAGTTAAATGCATTGTGTGCTGACCAGATCTGACTAGATTCTAGGCCTATTCTAAGTGCTTGGCATGTATTTACTTGCCTAATTCTCACAATATCCTATGAGGCAGGTACTGTTATTTTCTCTATTTTACAGATGAAGAACCTGAAGCCCATGGGAGCTAAATCTTTATTGGAAGTCGTAAAACCTGTGGTAGATCTGGGATTTGAATCAAGCAGGTTGGCTCCAGTGCCATACAAATATGTGTCACATATGCTACATTATATTTTCATATTTACCGAAGATGTTATGATGGTTAATTTTCTGTGTCAACCTGACTAGATCATAGGGTGCCCAGATAATCTGGTTAAATGTTAACTCTTGGTGGCTTTATGATGGTGTTTCTAGATGATATTAGCATTGAAATCAGCAAACTGCATAAAGCTGATTGCCCTCTCCAATATGGGAGAGCATTATTTGATTGACTGAGGGCCTAATAGAACAAAAATGTAGAGGAAGGGAGAATTCACTCTTTTTGCCTGATGGCTTGAGCTGGAGCATCATCTTCTCCTGCTCTTGGCTGGAACTAGACTTATATCACCAAACCTCCAGTTCTCAGAACTACACTACCAGCTTCCAGGGTCTCTAATTTGTAAATGGCGGATGGAGTTTTTAACCTTCATAATTATGGTAGCCAATTTCTATTGGCTTTGCTTCTGTGGAGAACCATCACACAAATTTGATGAATGAAAATGCTCATTTAAAATGAAAGGAAACTTCAAACACTGTATTATACTCTGAAGTATAAAGTAGGTAATATATTTTTAATAGAACATAAATCCCCAAAGAATTTTATTTTCATAAATAGCTTGTAAAGAGGATTAAATTTTTAACTTGTAATTTTTCCCTTTTTGTTAATATGTGTGTGACACATTTTGTATGAATGTCACAATATACCATACCCTAAAATACATCATTTTTGTGCCACTGGTTAATTTAATATTTGTTTTCTTTGTAATATTTATTTATCCAAGAATATACACACACATACACACATATATTTTTAAACACATATGTTTATACTTATCCTATGCACACACACAGTATACTTATCCTACACACACACACACACACATATGTGTGTATATAGGTATGTTTATATATGTATATATGTGTATGTGTGTGTGTGTATATGTATAGGATAAGTAGTTCTTTTTTCTTTTTTGTATGTAACCCATAAAATAATTAGAACATGCAAACTCACTCTATGTTTTCAAAGGTCCAATTCGTTATCACCTCACACCTTTTCAGGAAAGACAGTTATCAAAAGCATCTCAAATTTAGGCTTTCACTGCGTAATGTCAAAGTTCAAACAGTAGGAAAAGAAATTTATACTTACAAAAATCTCATTGTGCATTACATTTTAAAAAGCACCTGCCATCCTAGAAAGAGACAATAAATGTTTTTACCCTTTAATGTTTAGACTCTTAACAATTTTCACACTAACTTTCTTTCACAGGCCTAAAATTGTACTTTTCCCCTCCTGCCATTTTTTCCCCTTATTTATATCATTTTATGTTGGCCTCTTTCTTTTCACTTTTTTCTGTTCTTTTATCCCTTTCATTTCTCTCCTTCTAATAACTTTTTATCCATACTAATAATATAGATGAAGATAGTGTATGTGTATTAGTTCATTTTCACACTGCTAATAAAGGCATACCCGAGACTTGACAATTTACATAAGAACGAGGTTTAATTGGGCTTACAGTTTCATGGGGCTGGGGAAGCCTCACAATCATGGTGGAAGGCAAGAAGGACCAAGTCACATCTTATGTGGATGGCAGCAGGCAAAGAGCTTGTGCACGGAAACTTCCATTTTTAAAACCATCAGATCTCGTGAGACCCACTCACTATCATGAGAACAGCATGGGAAAGACCTGCTGTGATTCAGTCATCTTCCACTGAGTCCCTCCCACAACACATGGGAATTATGGGAGCTACAAGATGAGATTTGGGTGGGGACACAGAGCCAAACCATAGCAGTATGCAAAAGATGTTTTTATGGATTTTTAAAAATAAATTAACAATGCTTTTTATGACAGTGAATGAATGCTATTTTTCAAGAATAAAAAGAGAAGCTATGCCAGATCTCCCCCAGTGACATAAAAGAGAAAAGTAGTTATTCCAGGAAAGATTGTATTCCAGTTTCTGGTAAAAGAAAAACTGACTAAAAAGAGGCTTAAACAATTTTTTCTCTTTCTTCATATAACAAGTCCAAAGGCAGGCAATTTCTGGTATTACTTTAGCAACTCCAAGACATCAGGGTCGAGGTCAGGATGATGCTCTTGACTTTTCCATCTAGTGGTGAAGTGGTTGTTGCAGCTTCAGCCATCACACCCACATTCAAGGTAGGATGAAAGAAATCATATTTATCAGGATAGCAAAATGGCACTGGAAATCCTCTGCAAATTTCTGTAGGTAGTTCACCACTGCCTCACCCATGCTGCAGGGCTAATTCTAGTTGCACACAAGACTGAGCAATAAGTTTTTGCCACTAAAATTGCCAACTGAATAATAAATCAGGTTTCTCTTAAAAGAAAATGAAAACTGATTATCTGATAGATGTATTAGCTAAGTATTTCTATGCAACAAATTCTCCCTAAATATAGTGGTTTGAAGCAACAAACATTTACTATCAAGCAGTTCCTTTTTCCTTTTGAACCCTTTGACCAACATCTCATTTCCCCTATTTTCCAGCCCCTGGTAACAACCTTTTCACTCGCCACTTACTTGAGTTTCAGTTTTTAGACTTCACATATAAATGAGATCACACATTTGTCTTTCTCTGATTTCTTTCACTTAGCATAATATCCTGCAGGTTCTTTCATGTTGTCATGTTATCACAAATGGGAGGGTTTTCTTTATTATGGCCAAATAATATTCTATTACATACACATATATAAATAGATATAGAAAATGTGATGTGTATGTATGTCACATTTGCCTCTTATATCACAATATGCCTCAAGTGATAGAGTGACTCACCAAAGGGCTTAACTCACATCTAATATATAGTTGACTTCATTGTACAGTAAGTCTGACATTAAGTATGGTGCCTGTATTAATTTGCTAGGGCTGCCATAATAAAGTACCACAAACTGAATGGCTTAAAGAACAGAAAATTATCCTCACCCATATTTATGTGCACCCAGATTGAAGTGTCCTTATGTAATGTAGCTATACTTACTTTTTGGTGCCAAACATCTTAATGTCTTTTTTAAAAATATGTGTCAGTGAGAACTGCCACCTGATAGGAAAGCATATTTAGATTCTTTTTCAAACAAATCTCATTGGGTCTAATATATAATAGTTTTATAGATTATATGTCTTATCTTTATCATATACATTTACTTGATTACTGGTGGCTTTATCCCAAAGTTACAGTTCTGTTTGTTATAAATTGATATTATCATAGAGGAATAGCCTTTAAAGACCTTGGAAGTAGAGTATTAGTGCAAGGTTTAAAAGAAAAACGGCAGCATTAAAGAGTGTCAGCTCTTACATGTATATGCTTTTTAGGAACATAAACTCTCTTAGGTCATACTTGTCAATAAAGGATTTTTTTCTCATAAGTACTCTATAAGCTTTTAGAAATTTGCCAACAGGTGATAATACTCCTTAACAGTCGGCTGGAAGTGTCAGAGCTCAGGATATCTGCTTTTTAATTGCCATATTCAAGGTCTAATTATTTTCTCTACATTGGGGTAAGAGAACTGTAATGAGGAAGTAAAATCATTAAACACTAGTGAGTAAGGGCACAGAATCTTCTTGAATTCTGATGTGAATTAGCTTTCCCAGCAGAGCTTTGGCTGTGGATAATTTCTATCTGAATGTCTCCTTCTCAGTTATTCGAGAGGTCACATAAAATATAAAGAAAGACTGCTCAACTCTTGTGGTCTTTAAAGAGAAGGGAAGACAATGGATTAAAAGGCTATTATTACATTTAGACTTATAGACTGTTAATACTTAAGAGTTTATTAACCTCAAAGTGTCAAAATGTTCTATAAATGAGTAAGATAGTATGCAAATCAGGCTACACATATGATAAAAGTTGTCGTTCGAATAAGTGGCCTAGAAATATATAATACTACACAGATTTCATACTTTTTGAATTCACAGAATTTAGACACTCAGATTCCTTTAAAACCAATTTTGCTGCTTTATTTATTATTTATTATATTGCCTTTCACAGTTATTCTTTTCTGTAATTCTCAGCTGTTACAGAAAACTACCACAATTACCAAACTGTCTCAAAAGCAAGATTTGTTACTGAAGCTACTAGAAGGCTAAGAAATCACAAACATTTGATTCTTTAAGAGTATTTGTGTATGCTTGTGTGTATATCATGCATGGTTTTATGATAAAGCATGCTAAATAAATTGTTTGTGTTTGTGTGTATGTATTTACCACTTATGGAAAGAACATAACCCATGGCAGAGACTGAACTAAGTGCTTTCCGCATTATCTCATTTTTCTTTTAATAATTCTTAAATGAACGTATTTTCCACATTTATTAGATAATGCAATGGGCTTAGCAAGTGGCTGTATTAGTCCATTTGTCTTGCTATAAAGGAATACCTGAGGCTGGGTAATTTATTTTAAAAAATAGATTTATTTTGGCTTATGGTTCTGTAGACTGTATTAAGAAGCATAGTGGCAGCATCTGCTTCTGGTGAGGGCTTGTAGAAGCTTACAATCATGGCAGATGTGGAAGGAGAGCAGGTATTTGACATGACAAGAGAGGAAGCAAGAGAAAGAGAGGGAGTACCATATTCTTTTTAAACAACCAATTCCCATGTGAACTAACAGAGCAAGAACTCACTCATTACTGGGGGGAGGACATCAAGCTCTTCATGAGGGATTCACCCCCGTGTCTCTAACACCTCCCACCAGGTTACACCATCAACATTGGGGGTCACATTTCAACATGAACTTTGGAGGGCACAAACATCCAAACTACACCAGTGGTTTAGCTGGGATATGAACCTAGGTCTGCCTGTCTCTAGAGAACATTCATGGAAGTACATAGAAACCATATTCTTCCTTGCCACTACAAAAAACTCTCTAGCAATTTGCAAGTGTTGATTATAAATAATTTTATATGGATCCATAAAGAAAATAACAAATTTTGAGCCTCTCTGGAAACTGAAAAAAAGATCTGTCCTCATATCAACCTTTGAAAATTCAAAGAGCAAACAGAAGATTGGGTTACTTCTGTGATCACATTGATAATTCCAGCAGGCAAATCTTAGTCACAACGAGTCCCTGGAGTCCAGCCAGTCTGGCTGCTTTGATGTTGGGCTCAGTAGAACTGAACCAAATGTGCGTGGGAAAGAGAAGAACCAGATATTGCCATAACTGCTCATCAGTCAGGATTTCGTGGACTGAAGAACACAGAGTGAACAAACCTGAACCCGTACAGGAAAAATGAACGTAGCAGGAGCAAACCATCAACCTCTCAAACAGCATAGGGATGGATTTTCTGGAGCCAAAGAGTGGGTTTGGGGTTATGTAGTCCAAAGTCTGGACTCAAGGGAACCTCAGGTCACCAGTGTAAGTGATCACCCATATCTTGGGTCTTCTAACTACTTGACATGAGTAGTTTAATATGTTCAAGCTTCAGTTTCCACCCTTGCAAAATGAAAATTATATTGTTCTCTTCCAAGGTTGTTGGTGAGGATGAAAGAGATAATATTGATGAAAGGAACCTCCATACAGTGCCTGACACACAATAGAGATGATGACGATAATTACAATCATAATCATAGTCATAATCACAATAATGCCCTTTCTAGCCACATAAGGCAGAGACATTGGAGCAGTGGTCCTCAAACATACGGTCAGATTTGTCATTAAAGTCTGTGATCTTATGACATGATGAACCCATTAGATCCCTCTCTATCATCTGGATATTGTTCCTGGCTTTTTCCAAGATCTTTTTGAAGATGAGAATATATTTTCATAATCTTTTACTATTTTAAAAGCTTTCTGTTGAGCATACTATACATATTGGAATGTGCAAATATCAGTTATACTTCTTGATGAAATTTTACCAACTGAACATTTTTGTAGCCAGTACCCAGTTGAGAAACAGAACACTTTCTCCAATCACTACACTCCCCCAATGAAGTGTATCCTGGGCTAATAGATAAGTTTTGCCTATTTTCCAAATTTAAATAAATAGAGCCATATGCTTTGTACATGTTTACACCTCACTTCTTTTAGTCAAGATAATGGTTGTGAGATTCATAGATTCATTCATGTTTTGCATGTAGCCATGCTTTGTTCTTTTTTTTATGGCTATGTAATATTCTATTGCATGAATATACCACAATTTATCAATTTTCCTATTGATGGGCAATTTGATTAGTTTCCAGTTTGGGGGTATTATGAATAGAGATTCTATAAATATTCTTGTGCATGTCTTTAGTGTACAAATGGACATATTCTTGCATGCCTAGGTTTGGGACTGCTAGGTCATAGTATCCATATGTTTAGCATCTTTTCAAAAGCAAGGGTATCATTTTATATTCCCACCAGCAGTGTACTGGGTTGTTTTCAATGATTATTGTGTATTGGGAATTATTCTTCCTGCATCATGGTTATTTTTAAAGCATCCACCTGAGAAGAATGCAACTCTACTAAGGGCTGGTTCTTGTGGGCATTAGATCCCACCAAGACAGCTGAGAGCAGGACATGCCCTATGATATGTGGATGTGTTAGAGGCTGGAAAGCTATCAGAACCATGTACTTCTGCTGCTGTTTTATGGCTTCATATATTTTGGTGGCAGTCCTTAACAGCTGTGGATTTATTTTTCTAATGTTTGCTTGGAAACTGAAATGAGTTTGAAAGCAGCCCGATTCATATAGACCACACAAGAAAGAAGCAGCATATTAGATAACACAAATATGGGCTAGAGTGGCGCCAGAGAACAAAAAAGAAACAACTAACGATTAGGTAACTAGTGGACCCAGGCATGAAATTTAGTAATATGCTGTTTCAACATAAAAGGCTAAGAAAAACTTGTTTGAAATTGTAGAAGTGTCTGACAGCTAGTGTAAGGAATGTGTGAGTTTTCCTGCTGACATCCTCCCATACCAATGACAGTTTCAACTTATCAGGTGGCCTCCAATCTTAGCAATGAGGAGAAAAATGAGTAATAAATATGAGATCTTGTGTTAATTCAAACCATTCACAAATCTCTTTATTTTAGGGAAAGTCATGCTAAAACCACAAACCAGCAGGAAGAAGTAAAACTTTCAATAATGGATTGAGCATCGACTGAGCTTGAGGTCTGACACGCTGCATTCCCATTTTATCCTCAGACCCTGCCAGTTGTGTATTTTCGCTAACATGTATCCCACAGATTGGTCCCAGAGATGCTAAGTCACTTGTCCAAGTTCCCAAAGTTTGTGAATGACAGAGCCATTTTCAAATTGAGGTTGATCTGATTCTTCAATGCTTCATGTTGTGAGAAAGACATAAAAGGGAAGTAGTATGTTTTGGCAGTAAACAGCAGGCAAACTAAAAAATATTATCTGATGGACAACACAAACACTCTTTACATCTCTGTCACTGTGCCCTGTCCATTAGGAGCAGCTGAATGCCATTTGGCTCTTTCACTTTCTGCTGTCTCAGAAAGACAAACCGAGCTTACACAAATCACTGTCTTTGTTGTCCCCTCACCTCCATGTCTATATTCATCTCTGTTCCCTTATGTTGTAATTTTCTAACGCTTTCCCCTCCCATCGAGTGGCCTTATCTGAAAAATGAATCCTCAAGTTTTCCACAGCTCTTCACTAAGACCCAGTCTAGATCAAAATGAATGCAGGAGGCTCTCAGGCAGCAGGGCAATGTGTGGAATTTATGGTAGTGTGGGGGCGTAATCTTAGTGCAGACAAGTTTTCCTTTGCCCTGTTGGAATCACATCGGAGCCATCAAATTATATTGCTTCTGAAGATGCAGTTAAAGTGACTTGGGATGTGCTCCTCTGGCTCTCCCACTTGAAGAGCTTTACTGTGAAGCTTGAGCTTAAGGTAGAGATGAGCTGGTAGGTCCAGGTGAGGAAAGTGGTTCGATTCCTTGTGACATCTGGAATCAGTACTTGACTGATAGAGTTGGTCCGTACTTTCATGATCAAACATTCCGAACACCTCACGTAATGAGGGAAGCTCCAAAAGTCAAATCCAAGAATGACAAGTTAGGGAGGAGTGAGAGCTAGAATAAAAATCTCCCAATACACAGTACAGTCCTCTTTGCTTTTTTTAAAAAAAGTTATTGTAATCTCACAGATGAGTAAAAGTAAGCAAAATGAAGCTAGCTGATTTAACAAACTTCATTGTAGCATCGACCAAAAATGTGTGAATCAGCATTAAATTGGGCCAGATTTGGGGTGGGAGAAAAAAATGGTCAGATTTGTTCCACCAAAAGTCATCATTAGATGTCTTCATTCCAAGCTCAGAGTGTACATAAAGCAATTTACTGCTCACAGCACGTCCACAGCAAATTATTTCCCTTCCTAAACCAGAGTTGTGGTCATCTAATTTCCCATTCTCAATACTAGTCACGCTTTCGCTCTTTGTAAAAATTCAGATTTTCTTCTCTCTTCTTAGACACATGGCACCTTTTCCCTGGGAAAGGTAATTTCAACGACTGTATTGACATGTAATGATATATTCACATGCCAATCACATTTGCATTTCCTCCACTTGCTACTGAAAAGCTGCAAAGGAGTCCCTGTCATCGTGTGTGTCCTCTTCCAGCCCAGCATTCACAGCAGGCTGGCAACGCCAGGCATTCAGTCAGCAGGTCATAATGGCCCTACCGCTTTCTGTTATTCAAAATGGAATTTAACTGGGAACTTCATATTGTATTGAACACTTAACCCAGTTTTCTTATTTGTTATAGGTTTATATTGTTAAGCAGTATGGTAAAAATAAAATTCTATTTACCAGATTCTCCTTAACACATGGAATGTTTCATAGGCCAATACATAATAGGTTTTAAAATCACTTCCAAATCTTTATATTCTCCATATTCTTAATATCCTTCTTATCTACTCCAGACCTTTTATTTTAAAACTTGAGAATATCTTAAGTAATTACCAGTCAATATTTATTACATCAGTATATTCTGCATTTAGCTTTATTGCTTATATTTTAACAAATATAATAAAGACAATGGCTTATGCAGTTTGTAACTTGTTGCTATGGGCCAGGCCCTGTGTTAAGCAATTAGAGGATCTAAGTGAGCCCTCACCTTAACTCTGTGAAGTAGATATCACTGTCCCCTTTTTACAGATGAGGAAACTGAGGTTCAGAGAGGTTAAATCACTCTTTCAATGCCACACTTAAAAAAGTGGTCAAACCAGGAGTGATGGTGAGTGCCTACAGTCCCAGCAACTCAAAAGGCTGAGGTGAAAGGATCACTTGATACCAGGAGTTTGAGTCCAGTTTGTGCAACATAAGAGACCCTGTTTCAAAAAAACAAAATAAAAATAAGTGGTCAAATTAGGATTTCTAATCAGAACTGTCTGACATTAAAGTGCTCTAAAAAGTGAAAACACGACTGGGCTCAGTGACTCACACCTATAATGCCAGCACTTTGAGAGGCCGAGGCGGGCAGATCACCTGAGGTCAGGGGTTCGAGAGCAGCCTGACCAACATGGAAAAACGCCATCTCTAAATACAAAATTAGTCGGGTGTGGTGGTGCATGCCGGTAATCCCAGTTACTCGGGAGGCTGAGGCAGGAGAATTGCTTGAACCTGGGGGGCAGAGGTTTCAGTGAGCCAAGATCGCTCCATTGTACTCCAGCCTGGGCAACAAGAGTGAAGCTCTGTCTCAAAAAAGAAAAAAAAAAAGTGAAAACACATTATTCTGTTTTTAAAATGGCACGAGCTTTCTTCCTTATTCCATATTCACATGGACCATTTCATCCACAGGGAAAGACGAGCAAATTATAAATACCATGATTCATAATTTAATTGCCAGTGAATTGATAGATAGTAATGAAACAAAAGTATGAGTACACAGAGCAGAGTGAGGATGGTATTAGTCATTCAAAATCTATTCAGATGTTAGCAATGGGCTGCTTTTGCAAAATCTAGAATCTTTATAAAAACTTTTTTTAAGATAGCTGAACTTTATTGATTCAAATACTAAAACTTTTACAAAGAAACTTTTTTAGTTTTATTTTATTTTTAATTGACAAATAGTAATTTTCTTTAAGGGGCACACAGTGATATTTTGATACATGTATATATTGAGGAATGATCAAATCACAGAACTAGCATATTCAAATATTTATGATATTTTGGTGGTAAGAACATTAAACATTCTCTTTTGGCTGTTTTGAAGTATACAATACATTACTATTGACTATAATCACCCTGCTGCTCAACAGAACACCAGAACTTATAATAGCTCCCCCTATCCCACCCCACCTCAAGCCTCTGGTAACCACCAATCTACTCCCTACTTCTATGAGTTCAACTTTTAAAAGTAACTTTTAGTGGAAATCTTTCTAAAATATTCCATAGGCATTTCTGTATAGCATTTAAACAGATGACCTCAGGACATCACTTGAAAAATCCAGAATTTCACTATGCAGTGCAATAGCTCTGGTCCGTTTTCATTTGTCTTGAGCTCTGCTCTTTTGATATTGACTCTCGTGTTGGAATCCACTTGGTTCCTCCCTTAGTGACTTCTCTTCCATCTAGTGTGCTATGGACTATGTAACACAGGGTTGCAAAAAATCTGTGTATGGAGTGATTGGGATTCTGAAAGAAAGCCTTACAGAGGAAAGTGGTGCTTCAGTTATAGCTTTTTGGGGTACCAGACAAGTTTTATAATTTTGAAATACTGATTTATTTATATTTCACATTGTTCACTACATATAAATACACATGTAATAAAATGATGGTAAAGGTACATACAGAAAAATTAGGCATAGAAATGTGTAAATGAGAACCCATATCAAGGAGCTTCTTGGCAGTCAAACCCAAAGAGGCAGATTTAGTTATGATTTTTATTATCATAGAAGATAATGTATAACAGCCCTGAAAGCGCTCATAGAAAGCTTCATGTATCTTTAAAAAAAAAAAAAAAAAATTCCCTAAGTCAAAGCTGTGTTGTAGTGGGCTAAAATTTCTTCTTCTTCTTCTTCTTTTTTTCTTTTTCCTTTTTCTTTTTTTTTTTTTTTTTTTTTTTTTTTTTTTTTTTTTTTTTTTTTTTTTTTTTTTTTTTTTTTTTTGAGACAGAGTCTTGCTCTGTCACCCAGGCTGGAGTGCAGTGGCCCGATCTCAGCTCACTACAAGTTCCACCTCCACCTCCTGGGTTCCAGCGGTCCTCCCACCTCAGCATCCCAAGTAGCTGGGACTATGGGCATATGCCACCACGCCCAGCTAATTTTTGCATTTTTAGTAGAGATGGAGTGCCACCATGTTCGCCAGGCTGGTCTTGAACTCCTGACCTCAAGTGATTCACCTGATTTGGCCTCCCAAAGTGCTAGGATTATAGGCGTGAGCCACCATGCCCAGACTAAAATTTCTTCTTGGTGTTGCTTTCAATAAAAAAAAAATCATTATTAGCAGTAATAACAACTGAACTATTACATTAAAATACTGTGAATCAGATAATGAAATACAGAGGTTTGTTCCTGAAGGCCTTAAGCATCTATTCAGAAAGCAAAGACAAAACTTTATAGGGCTAGCCAATTCAAGTTAGTATATGTTGTCATTACTGAATTTATGTAAATTATAGATGTAACATTCTAAACCCAGTTTTTCAACTTCATAACTAAGATATGTGATTAAAGATTCCTCAAATGCTTACAAGGACATTAGCATCACCCAAATCAGCCAAAATATGTCATCTACCATTGAATTGGACACCCACATCCAATGACTGGTTAATGCAGATACAAAAAGGCCAGCCCCTTCACCTCAATTCTTGACAACTCTAAAGTGTATCCCAGTTTCAGAGACCTTCACGAGTTTGGCGGAGGCCTGGTGGTGACTGCCTCTCCACCCAACTTCTCTCTCTGCCCAGTCCTGCTTCTCTCACTTCCACTCTAGTTGTTAATCTCAAGATCACTCCCTGATACATTTCCTGATTTTCTGTACTACCATGTCCATCCCAGATGCTGCTTCCCCCAAAAAGAACATGCTGCATTACAGGTCACTTTGTGCAAGCTGCTAAGAACACTGTTCAAGGGAAGTTACAGTCTAGTTTACAAGACAAGGCACAGCAGTGCATACACAGGCTGAGGGGCAAATGAACCCTTCAGCTTCTGGCTTCTGAATGCTCTTACCTCTCAGAAGCCAGGGAGATTGCTGAGAGTTGGGGGAGCCAAGGAAGGCTTCTCAGAGGAAGCATCTTTTACATGTTTTCTTCTTCTACCCAAAGCACCTATCTCGGAATGTCACATGATTCAACACTACTACTTTTCCATGTGTGTTTGTAAAAGTATATAACAATTTGAGGGATCATATTTTTATGCTGTAATCTTTCTAAATCCTCTTTCTAAATCCTAATGATGTGTATGAATACCATAGAAGTAGCAATAGCTCACAAAGGCCTGCAAGAAGGTAGTTGTGTTTCCTGCATAGAACCCTGTTCAATTGCTGCCCGTCTCTTAGGATTATCATGTAGCTTTTCACCTTAAGAAACTAATGTGCAGTCATCTGACTAAATAATCCTTTTGGCTGAAATACTGGTCCCAAACATCTCTTATTTTGTTGTGTCTAATATTTTACCATCTCTGCTCAGCAAAACTTATTCTCCTCATAATTTCACTTTTTCTCCACTTACACTAACACGTGGTTTTAAAGGAAATCTTGATGATTCATGGTGATAATAGTATGTACTTTAATGAGGTTCTGCCATTCGTCATGCTGTTACATCCATGTATTATAACACTAAATTGTAGTCACCTGTACTGGTAGTCTTCAGTTTGGCTTCCCCAGAAGCAGACCCTGAGATTTTAAGGATTTGAGGGTAGATAGTTTATAAGGAAGGTGACTCCAGGAAGGAGAGAAGAGAAGTGAAATAAGGAAGAAAAGCCCGTCAATAAAAGTATATTATCAAGTCACTTAAAACTGTGAGCAAGTATAGCTTAATCCAACTAGGAACTCTGGTGACCCCTGTAGAATACGTACCTCCCTTTCCCACCTAAAGGCAAGGGATCTGGGCTACTTTACCCTAACTATTGTCAGTAATCTCTTAAGAACTGTTTCCCTTGGACATTAAGTCCTGAGCACTCTCAGTTTCCCAAGTGCTTGAGCAAAGTAGATTCTCGAAGTCAGAGACAGCTCTTAGGCAAAATAAATAAAACACAGGTTCTGGCAGTCAGGCCTAAGGGCTCTGAGATGGTAAAGGCAGGGGGATGTGGGTGAGGTCCTGAAACATCATCTACACTGGCTAATCAAGAGAAAACACAGGATTGCAATCCCATTGCGTAGTCTGGATATTCTCTTCCTCACTTCTACAGTCAATCACGCCCCAATTTCTGCTGATGCCATTTCCCTGCTAGCTCTGGGGACTCCCCTTCCTTTGCTGTTTTTGCTGTCTTCTAGCCACATATGTCTGCTTTCTTGCGTGTTAATACCCCAAGAGTTCTTGCCTCTGAGCCTTTGTTCAGGATGGAGCTTGGGTCCCTTTGCTGAAATGTGTTTTTACCTTGTGTATTTCTGTTGCAGTCCTTCTCCAAGCTCACCTTCTCTAAGATACTTCACACATCTTTCTTCTATAGTTGGTGGCACTTCATTTTAGCCTTATTTTAGCACTTCTCATAATCTGGCCTTTTATTAAGTCAGGTTCATAGACGTCTCTCTTTCTCACTCGATTGTGAATTTCTGAGGGGCAGGTGCTGGCATGCAATTACTATGGTACCCACTCTAGTGCTTCACATGTAGTAGATATTTGATAAATGCTTGTTGAATTAAATTGAATAATTTAAATCCAAATTAGGTCAGAAAAGGATGGTGTTTTGAGGGGGGACACCAGATTCAGTTACGTGGATAGGGAAAACATACACTTGAATTTTCTAACAGCTTGCGCTCAAGCTGTCATTAAAATTAAAGTCCTTTATTAGACATTTTCATTGTTGCCGAAATAATAATCCCTGTGCCTTGGAGCAGTAGATGTAACAGCCTCTCTTAGTTATAATTTTGTGACATCAGGCATCAAGCAGTTGGGAAATTGCGAGAGCTGGTAATATAACTTTACATATAGTATATCATTACAAATGAGAAAACAGGGCCTGGGGGCAGGGATGCTCTGTAACATACTTTTCTGAGAAGAAAGAAAACTCAATGGAATGACAGTAAATTCTGTAAAAAGCATTTTTTCCTTAAAAAAAAAAAAAAGATGGTGCCCATTTAGTTATCCTTTAATAATTTCAATTAACTTCTGCATGGCAACATGCTAAAAGAAACAAATTACCTCTCAGTCAGAAAACTGTCTCTCCCTGTCAGTCTCTCATGAACACACACACACGCGCGCGCACACACACACACACACACAGACACACACACACAACTCTGAGAGCAATCATTTTAGGAGTCTAGGCTGACTCTGAACACTGCTCCAGGAATTAAAGGCCTAGACTGGGCAAATCACCCTCTTTACTGGAAATATCCACCATTTCCTCTCCTGTTTCCCACCCATTTCTGTGTTGGCACACTTGTAAGCTAATCTAATTTAAATGAGAAAAAAAAGCCTTTAATGGGATGATAACCAGAAAATATGTTCTCTTTGTGTTTAAATGAATTCAAATGAAGTCATATTTTGAGGGAAGAGGAGAAGGCCAGTCGCCCTGGGGAACTTGGAGTCAAGACAGATGACTGTGCTTGAGCTTTACTGGCAAGCCTCTTTCAATCTATTTCATGGCTTAGATACCCCCACTCCTCTGATGCCCCAGCCCAAACAACGATACACAGTGTGTCAGGAGGCTGTAGTATCCTAAATCCCAAATTACTGTGACTTAAAGTCAATGTAGTATTATTTTGGCTTCTTATTGCTGTGTTTTTCTGTTTTTATTTTTAATCACACCTGAGAAGGAGGCAGACCAGGGGTAATATGGGAGATTCATGATCATTAGGGACCTAGACTCCTTTTATCATCTTTCTCTCTGTATTTGTCTTCCATCTTCAGTGTTGCCTCATGATCACAGATGGCTTGCTGGAGCACCATCAATCACCTCTTTGTTCCAGGCAGAAAAAAGGGGAGCAAGGAAAAAAGATTCAAAGGACAATGCTTCTTCAGTGCATTAGCAGCTTACTTTCTCTTGGCCACCTCTGTCAAAAAACAAGAATAGAAAACGTATTTTAATAAAAATGCATTTTATAAAAAGAAGGGAAGAATGGCTATCAGGTAGACAAAACACACAGACATACACAATATTGCTTCTGTTAGATCCTTATGTGGATTGGGCTGCTAAAGAGTAGTGAGAGCATGCTTTAAGTGCCTAAAAAGTCTCTGTAAATTCCCAGTTCTCTTGTTGATAGTGTTTGATTCACTCAGAGAAAAAGAGAGAAACAGAGAGAGAGAGAATATGAGGGAAGAGGCCTGACATTTTCTTAAGAACTGAAACCTTTTTTTTGAGATGACTTACCTTTATCACCATCCAAAATTCTAAGCCCTGGATATTTGTACCAGACTCTAAGGTAGGACAGCACAAATCCTTTGTTAACATGACTTGGTCCTTACCTCTTAATATCCCTGTTTCTTCCCTGAGGGATAGTTTGCCTGGGAAGGACGCAAGTATAATTATTTTCCTTCTGCTGGCCAAAATTGTCTCTTTGTTCATTCTCAGCTTTCAAAAGAAATTGAGCTGAATCCACTTTTAAACTCTAAAGGATTCATTATGAGAAAAGAAAAGCAAAGATAGAGAGAGATGTGAGTTGTCTTTGAAGGAAGTGGAGACGAGGAAGTCCAAGGTTGAACTCCTTGCTCTTAAAGACAAAAACTAGAGTCAGTCTTAGGATTGCAGTGGGCTCTGTGCGCCAGAATCCGTAGCCTTTGGAGAGGAATGCCCATAGTCTTTTGTTGAGGTAATCACCTCTCTCTTCAGAATCTTCAATCTAGAATTTCCCATTTCACTTTTTAGTAAGAATATGAAGTTGGATACTGGGTATTCAGATTCCTGTTTCCGTTCTGTCTGTCCTCTCAGGCCTCCAAATACGTATAAAGAAGCAATGGGGCAGTACAACAGCTAAGATAGGAGTGGTAACATGCCTGTAGGATCCTCAGAACAGCCACCACGGGGACATTCAAATGATCACAGGCAATTTCTAAGGAGGTCAAGGTTGCAGGCTTAAGTCTTACATGAATCATTTAGCTCTAGTACTTTCACTGGCCATAAGCTATACACATAATGATAATCATTGCTACCAAGAATTTATTTATTTCTCATTTTTGATCTGTCATGTATAATATGATCTAAATGTAATAGGCCATTCGATTCAATATTAAATGCCTATTAAAGAGATGGTCAGTTTTTAAGTTTTAATAACTAATTTGAAGCATCTTCATCAATCTTCTCTCAATTGCCTTTTATATTTTAAATGGTCGTTTTTGAAAGGCTTTGTCATTGAATATATTGCAACGTGTGAAAAAAAGTGTTCATACTAAATGTGACTTACCCTCAAAGGTCCATAGAAAAGAACATCTGTCATTGCTAAAGATCATGTAGGCTTTTTTCTCTGCCTGGGGAAAAGTTCAAAGTTGACAGTGAGTTCACTTGAAGAGATGTAATATGAAGTCAAAGCAAAGGTAAGTTGACAGGACAAGAAAGATAAGGTTTACCAAGGAGTCTTGGCCCCTTTCATCTGTTCCATGATCTCACCTGAAACAAAATCCTTGTTCTGCTTTATCTTCCTATGTATCCAGGAGATTTAAGTAGTAACTGAAGCTGTCTGTAGAGTAAGTACAGTAGACATAACACCATGCTTCGTTTTCGTTTTCATGCCAGGGAAGCCATGTTCCCGTGTTGAGACTACCTTTAGTGGGGACTTTCTATTCCTTTCCAGAACACCACTTACAAGGGAAGAGGCGGCAGAATTATTCCTCTTTACAGTGCTTGGAGGAAATTCATAAGGTGATCTTTTTCAGACTATACTTTCCTTCAGTACTATTTCCCTGAAGAAATGCTGCAGAATCTATTCTGTGGCATTCTTGGACCACAGGATTGGAAGCACTTGATTGGGAGTAAGACAGTACGTTTCTAAAATCTCTTTACTATATTTTGGCTCTGTTACTCACTATAAAACATTTACCTAGAAGGGCTTTCTATTAAATTTAGACTAGCCCATTCTCTGACAGGTAAGTCCAGGCATCAAAAAGTATATATTTTCTAAATATTGAAGTACCATTCTGCCTGTAAAAAAATAAGGCTAATTTGTACTGATGTGGAAAGATGTTCCAGTGTATATTAAGCACCAAGAAATGAATTAGATTTGAGAGAATTCATAATATTATCCTTTTTAAAAAGTAGGGGTAGATAGATAGATGGATGGATGAGCAGATACATTAGAGCGACTTGCTGCAACCTCTGGGGATAAGCAGTGTATGCAGAAACTTTGATAGTGAATTTCTTTATTGAGGACTGTGGCCCAGTGCGGTGGCTCACACCTGTAATTCCAGCACTTTGGGAGGCCAAGGCAGACGGATTGCTTGAGTCCAAGAGTTCAAGAGCAGCCTAGGCAACATGGTGAAACTGCATCTCTACTAAAAATATAAAATATTAGCCAGGTGTGATGGTGTGCACCTGTATTCCCAGCTACTCTGGAAGCTAAGGTGGGAGGATCATCAGAGCTTAGGAGGTTGAGGGTGCAGTGAGCCGAGATGGAGCCTCTGCACTCCAGCCTGGGCAACCAGTGAGATCATGTCTCAGAAAAAAAAAAAGGACTTTTAGGAAAGAGAACATTCTGATTATCTACTTTTAAGTAGTTTGACTTAAAAACCATATTAACAGAATTTATTTGAACCCTGGCAGATATTGGACCATTTTAATTTTCTTCTTTGTACTTTTTGTATTTAAAAAAAGTTCCTCAAATTAGTTTTTTTGTTTTTGTTTGTTTGTTTTTTGAGACAGCGTCTTGCTCTGTCACCCAGGCTGGAGTACAATGGTGCAATCTCGGCTTACTGCAATCTCCGCCTCCTGGGTTGAAGCAATTCCCCTGCCTCAGATCCCTGAGTAGCTAGGATTACAGGCACTCACCACGATGTCAGGCTAATATTTTTATTTTTAATAGAGACGGGGTTTTACCGTGTCA
>NW_012105098.1:577540-580271 GCF_000951045.1 Mandrillus leucophaeus | reverse complement strand
TGTCCAGGCTGGAGTGCAATGGCAGGATCTCAGCTCACTGCAACCTCTGCCTCCTGGGTTCAAGCGATTCTCCTGCCTCAGCTTCCCGAGTAGCTGAGATTACAGGGACCCGCCACCGCGCCTGGCTAATTTTTGTATTTTTAGTAGAGGCAAGGTCTCACTATGTTGGCCAGGCTGGTCTCGAACTCCTAACCTCAGGTGATCCTCCTGAGTTGACTTCCCAAAGTGCTGGGATTACAGGTGTGAGCCACTGCACCCGGCCAGGTACTGCGAATTCTGATGCAAACTTATAAACCACCTACCTTGATTTACGTTAGGAATATAACTGTATTTACCTTCCCAATATTACATAAATATGATGATGAGAAATCAAAATTAAAGTGCTCAAAATCGAAAGAAAAAATATAATTTTGAAATAGAAAAGAAAACCATAAAAAATGAAATTTAGATTGCATTGTCTATTAGAAAAAAATGTAAATATGTAAATTACTTAGGATGCTAAAATGTGCTTTTATTCACTTATATGTAAACAAACCTACACAACCTAATACGTAAATAATAAAACCAAAATTTATCTTCCTTATTTCAATTGACAACTTTTTTCTGCTTAAGTGCATGTTTTATATAAACACTTGTTATTTGTTTAGAAGTAAAAACCACATGTAAAATTCTTTTATTTGTTTTTACAGACTACAAATATGCCATAGCCTTCTGTGAGCTCAATAAATATCAGGTGATAATTTGGTTCATAAAAAAACAAATATTTTCCAGCTTTTGTCAGATTTCATTGTTTTAGGCCAAAGGTCAATCCAAGGCCCAGGGCAAAGTATAGGTGGTATGTGTTTTGAGTAGTTATACATTGGAATGAGTTGCTGAAAAGGATTATATGTCATATTTCAGACGTACTTCCATAAAATGGATAATAACCAAAATGGCCTTATGAGCCACAATTGAAGTTGTTCTGTTTTATAAAAGAGTACACCATTTCACACAGTGGGACTCCTCAAATGACCTTCACCAAGGCAGAGATAAATTGTGCGGAGGCTTTTCAGGGATTAATTAAGTTGCTGCGAATAGTGTAGGCTAGACATAATTGTATGTGTTTTGTGTGCTTGTGTAGTTACCTGTTATGCATCCTCTTACCTTGCTCACATAATTAAAAGTAGACTCCAAAGACCAAAACTTAAAGCAGCCCCTTCACTAATCGCCCCTTGGACTTTTGCAGAGATGGTTCAGTTTTGGGAATGAATTTGCAAGTGGAGTTTAGACCACAAACACTCAAAATAATGCTTTCATCTTCTCCACTGGTTGAAGTTGCCCCCAACGGTGTTGCTTCTCTTCTGTACATTTCCTCAATTGACTTTCAGGTTACCTCTCTGTAAGAGCTCTGGGGGTGCCAGAGAAAGACAGAGAAAAAGAGAGACCTAAGTGCTTGAGGCAGAACATCGACAGCAACCAGTACGTGTTCTCAGCTGCAGGTTTACTCAGCTTTTCCAAAGGACAATGAGGCAGGGCAGCAGCAGGGTCTGCTCTAGACTCTCCGTTCCCTTTGAGAAAGTGCTCTCTGAAATTTCACATGGCTATATGCAATACCTATATTTGGTTCAGAGAATTATAAAAACGAACTAGTCCTACATTGTACAAATTAGCCAATTTAGGCCAGGCGCAGTGGCACACCTGTAATCCCAGCTACTCAGGAGGCTGAGGCAGGAGAATGGCGTGAACCCGGGAGGTGGAGCTGGCAGTCAGCCAAGATCGTGCCACTGCACTCTAGCTGGGCAACAGAGTGAGGACTCCATGTCAACAACAACAACAAAAAGCCAATTTAATATTGAGAGTAATTTTTGTTTAAATATACTACGTTGAATAGAAAGAATCAATATCGTGAAAATGGCCATACTGCGCAAGGTAATTTATAGATTCAATGCCATCCCCATCAAGCTACCAATGACTTTCTTCATAGAATTGGAAAAAACTACTTTACAGTTCATATGGAACCAAAAAAGACCCTGCATTGCCAAGACAATCCTAAGCCAAAAGAACAAAGATGGTGGTATCATGCTACCTGACTTCAAACTATACTACAAGGTTACAGTAACCAAAACGGCATGGTACCGCTACCAAAACAGAGATATAGACCAATGGAACAGAACAGAGCCCTCAGAAATAATACCGCACCTATTACAACCATCTGATCTTTCACAAACCTGACAAAAACAAGAAATGGGGAAAGGATTCCCTATTAATGGTGCGGGGAAAACTGGCTAGCCATATGTAGAAAGCTGAAACTGGATCCCTTCCTTACACCTTATACAAAAATTAATTCAAGATGGATTAAAGGCTTAAATGTTAGACCTAAAACCATAAAACCCTAGAAGAAAACCTAGGCAATACCATTCAGACCATAGGCATGGGCAAGGACTTCATGTTTAAAACACCAAAAGCAATGGCAACAGAAGCCAAAATAGATAAATGGGATCTAATTAAACTAAAGATCTTCTGCATAGCAAAAGAAACTACCATCAGCGTGAAGAGGCAACCTACAGAATGGGAGAACATTTTTGCAATCTACTCATCTGACAAAGGGCTAATATCCAGAATCTACAAAGAACTCAATCAAATTTATAAGAAAAAAACAAACAGCCCCATCAAAAAGTGGGCAAAGGATATGAACAGACACTTCTCAAAAGAAGACATTTATGCAGCCAACAGACACATGAAAAAATGCTCA
>NW_012105098.1:548623-576140 GCF_000951045.1 Mandrillus leucophaeus | reverse complement strand
CGAGTAGCTGGGACTACAGGCGCCCGCCATCTCGCCCGGCTAGTTTTTTGTATTTTTTAGTAGAGACGGGGTTTCACCGTGTTAGCCAGGGTGGTCTCGATCTCCTGACCTCGTGATCCGCCCGTCTCGGCCTCCCAAAGTGCTGGGATTACAGGCTTGAGCCACCGCGCCCGGCCATATACGAATCAAAGACTCTTGAATCTCATTATTTCCATGATCTCCTCAAGTTCCATGGGACCCTCATTACCACTTGTAAATTCAGTATCTACTATATTGAATAAATTCATATATATAACTGTAAATCAAAATTGGTATATTATAATAATCAAAGCCTTTCAAAAAACATATAAAGAATGTAAAATATGAATGCACTCATATTTTGTTAATATACATATGCATTTATATTATATATAATTATATTTTTTACATGATAAATATTTCAAATTAGAATATTCTCTAATTTTGAAATGTTAATAATAATCCATTTATTGATTATTATTAACATTGTTGATATCACTGAAAATTTTACAAAATCTTTTTATATTCCCAATAAAGAATCCTGTGTTTCTCAACATTAAGAACATTTATCTTACAGTTACATAATGTTTAGAATTAATGTATTTATCTCAAAACCCTTGAGGGTTTTTTCCATGAAAGATGCATTATATAACTTGCATCATATCATGCATTTGGTATTTAACTTAGGGAACTGTTTGTTGTTATGGAATGGCAGCCACTGTTTCTCTTTTTTTGCAATCCATTAGAACGTTGGATTAGCACTAAATTATTCTGTATTAATTGTGAATATAAGACTCTTAGATTAGCTCTGAATTGTTCTGTGTTACTTGTGGATACACACACATATTTTAATACAGAACATATTTTTCTCCTAAATCCATTTCTGTCTCCTACTTGACCATAATAAACATACTCTGCACTCCAGTGTCAGTGCCAGGTTATTTCTGTTCTCTAAGATTTTAATTGCATTCATTATTTTGGGCTCAATACTGGTTAGGAATAGTCTTCAAAGATTAAAGCTATTTATGTGGATATGAAAAAGCATTTGGTGATCTGCCGAAACCCTCCTGTTCATAAGAGGAAGTCTTTCTGTCGAAAGAATCAGACACATAAAACATTTTCTCAATTGATATCACAGCTCTGTCGAGTCATTAGGGCAAAACACCTGCACCTTGAAATGCTTTGATTGCCCAGTGTGCCGTGAGGACCTGGGCTGTCACCTTGAATGCTAATATTCCCTTTGTCTGAGTTAAAGTAACATCCTAGATTTATCACCATATTGGAAATTCATTTAACAAGTTGATTCAGTTTGTTTTCCCCACTCAGTGTTGTCTTAGTCAGCAGATGGGCCCCTTATTTATTAGAATGGTGCAGTCACTGAATTGTATCCACCAAGCTCAGCTACTTTTGCAATGGAAATGTTAGCAGTTTTATTTACCAATGCAAATATTTACCAAGAAGCTACCAAAAAAAGTTATTATTATTATTTTTTAATGTCTAATTGTTTATGTAATCATCTGCTCAAGAAACATTTACTGAGCACCTGTTTTTACATGATTCTATCTTGTTTGTGGCAAGGAATACAAAGGTAAATAAAAGAGAACAACCTGGTCTAATGGAGATGAGGGCAGTGGAGTACTAAAGACATGGGTTACAATTTTTCCCTAGTCATTTATTAACCATCTGGCATTATCTTCTACTCCGTCTTCTCTGTACTTTTGTGTGTGTGTAAAGTGGGAAGAATATATCTTTATCAGGTTATAGTATGAATTAGAAATTAAACATATATAGTATTCAATAAAAGCATAGTGGGCCGGACGCGGTGGCTCACGCCTGTAATCCCAGCCCTTTGGGAGGCCGAGGCGGGCAGATCACGAGGTCAGGAGATTGAGACCATCCTGGTTGACACGGTGAAACCCCGTCTCTACTAAAAAGACAAAAAATTAGCCAGGTGTGGTGGCGGGCGCCTGCAGTCCCAACTACTCGGGAGGCTGAGGCAGGAGAATGGCGTGAACTTGGGAGGCAGAGCCTGCAATGAGCTGAGATCGCATCACTGTACTCCAGCGTGGGCAACAGAGCAAGACTCCGTCTCAAAAAAAAAAAAAAAAGAAGAAGAAGTATAGTGACAGAATAAACAGTTGTTCTTAGCATCATGGTAATATCAATAAGACCTAGACTGTGTCCTCACAAGAGTGGACATTTTGTTGGTATAATTTATGAGATGCCTAACATAAAAACTGTCCAACTTATTCATTAAATAGACTGATACTTCATTTTATCTCCTCCACCCCCCACAACCGCTCCCCTCCACCAGCATATTTTCTGGCTCATTTCTCCCTTTAGTTCTCTTCTGTGTCATCCAGGGTCCAATCAGGATACAGGATTCTTAGCAGTTATTTCAATTGAAAAGGGTTAACATAGGGAATCGATTATACCGGGGTTGGACAGCTATAAAGCCAGAGACCCGTGAGCTAACAGCAATCCTAAGGATGGGGGAACACATTAAAGACATTAGCATTATCAGATTCAAAAAGCTCAAAGAAAGGACCCCCAGACTTAGGCTGAGTCCTCCACCCAGCTGGGGCTGATAACTCACAGGCTGCAGGCAGGACCCAGTACAGCCAGCCTGCTCAAGCTGCTATCTCTCAGGTACAATGAGAATTACACCGACAGCGCCAAAAACAATAGAAGATAGAAGGTGAGGCTGACTGCTGCTGGAGGGAAGAGCTGTGGCCAGGACTTCTCTGACAGTAATGATGGGTGAAAAAGGGAGTCGGATTTCTCCTACCTGCCAGTTTCCCTCCAGTGTCCTGTGGCAAAATCTAACAGGGAGCCAGCTGTGAAGAGGAGATGTAGCTTCATGGTCCCCGCTGCAGCATCACAGAGCCAGGAATAGAAAGGGGTTGGGGCTTACTTACTAACCAGCAGAGGTCTGTATTATCAGGGTGACTTTATGTCCAGATTTACAGGATTACAGTTTACCCTCAGAGGACTTGAGAACTCACTGGCTCCTGTGATTTAGTCTATTATGATATGTTCACTTTTGAAGAGACCCCAATCCACATGAATGTTGAAAGTAAACATATGTAATTATATACTCAAATTGTCCTTTGAAAAGAATGGATCTGACTTTTCCTACTTACTATGTCACCACTGAAGACTACCTTCTCAAAAGACTTCTGTTGTTCCTTTAAAATTCTTAAAAGGCAAATCTTCATGTAATTCTGTTGGTATCAACAAGGGAAACACCTAATGTGGGAAATTAATTTGTCATTCTTTTCCAGTTAAAATGGTTAGAAATATGACCATTACCATTAGGAAATTGTATATGAGGTTAAACATTTGTTAAATGCAAAGACTTAGCCAATAAAATTAAAATAAGAGATACTTCTTGATTTTTCTGATTTCATCTGAAATAGAAGATGACATAGCCTCTGTAAGAAGATGTAGAAGATGAATTTTGATATTTACAAGTTTACATGTTGTTGGATAAAGGTTTATGTTAGGTTTCATAATTAAGTCTAATATTCAAATATGTGTTTGTACAGCACTTTAATTAGTTTAACAAATATTTACTGGAGTCTTATAAGTGCCAGGCACTGAGGAATCAAAGTTAACAAGACCAAGGTCTCAGCATGCAGGGAGCGCCTATTCTAGTGGAGAGAAGTAGAAAGACAGCAATTAAACACAGTAACAATGTAAAAGTGCACAAAGGGAAAAAAAAAAAACAAAACAAAACTGAGTTCTTTTGGGGAGTGTGTTTGTATAAGTAGCCATAAAAGTCTTCTTGAAGAGATGCTATTTAAGATGAGAACTGAAGGCTGAAAAGGAAGGAGAAGGACGTACCTATGGAAATACAGAGGAAATAGGAAAGACAGTATCCCTTAAGCAGAATACAACTTGGCATTTTCAAGGTACCCCCGTAGAAGCTACTGTAGCCTATGCATAGGGAGAAGAGAGAGAATGAGTTTGAAGGGATTGGAAGGGCCAGACCATGAAGGACCTTGTAGGGTCCAGTAAACAGTTGGGATTTTATTCCAACCAAAATGGGAAACCATGGAATGTTTTAAATCTGGGAGTCATGTAAGCTGATTTATAGTTTTAAGTGTCACTCTGTTGACTGCAGAGAATGGATTTTAGAGGTTAGAGTAGAAATAGAGAGAGTATGAGGAGAAGGAAGCCAGGTTCTAGGCAAGAGATAAAGATGGTGGTTTGAGGTACACTTCGGAAGTAAATCTTGAAGGACCAGCCAATGACTTGGACATGTGGGGAAAGGATTTACAAATGCTTCCTATGGATTAGAATAAGCTACTGGGTAGATGTTGATGTCATTATGAATCTGGTAAAAACAAAGAGAGGAATGGATACCTGAAAGAGTGGAAGAAAAGTGAATCTTATTTTAGATGCATAGGATGTTTGAGACACCTGTGAAATATTCAAGTGCAAATATTAAATAGACAGTTGAATATCCAAGTTTGGAAATTACAGCAGGAGGCAAGGCCAGTGATAGGAATTAGTAAGTTATTTATTTTTGTTTTAGTTTTTTTAAAAATCATCAACCATGTGTCTGGATGTGTTCACTTGGAGAGAGAATCTGCGTAGTAAGGAGAACATCCAGCATTGTGAAGACTGGAATAGTAGGAGTGGCAACTAAATTCAGCAGAGAGGTAGGAAGGAAAGCAGGAGTCAAGTCCTATGAAAACCAGGAGAGACTAGTGGTGCATGAATAAAGGGGCTGAGTGTATCTTGTGGGAGCCAGTCGAACTTGCAGGGAAGTCCAAGTAGGTCAAGAGATAGGAGTGTCCATTAGATTTGGCCACATGGAGATTTCCATTGACCTTGACATGAACAGTTTCACATTATACGAAGTTTCATAAGCCTGTATATATTCCATTTTTATGAGCATCAGGTGGTTGATAGGAAGGAATAATAATCATGACAACTTTTGTCAAGTCTGAGGAAGAACTGTCTGCTGACTTATCACATTTTCAATTAGGGGATAATATTTGATGTAAGTGGCTCTGAAAGGTTTTCCATCTCCTCTCTGATTGGAATCCATAACTTGAAATTGATCCAGTGTGGTAATAAGAATGCTGTTCTCCTGTTTGATCTCTTAGGCTTTTTCACTGTAGGGCGCTCACTGAAAATGATGACCGAGAATTGTTTAAGTGAAATCAGGCTGGGAAAGCCGGTAGTAACCAACGTAGGACAGACAACACGTGCTTCATCTGAATAACCATAAGAATGGTGGAGCAATGTTTTTTTCACTCAATGCCAATTTAAATTACTTGAACTAAAAAGTGAAATATAGTTTACTTATCCGAGGATACTCTATAGCAGAAAATCTAATGTCTGTTGATGTTATTAAATTACTTCCTTATCGGAGGGCAAGCTGAATTTGTCTGCTGTTATTTTAGTTTATAAGAGTACAGCATTTATTTTTTCTTAACTGTGCTCCACTTTTTGTTTTGATGGCAAAAAGCATTACTTGGAATGTTGAATTTTAAGTATAGAAATGTGCCCTTCATATTCTCACATACATAGCTTTGCTTTATTACATAGAGACCTGATATATACACATATCTTTAATATATATCTTTGTGTATTCAGCTTTACCAAACTTGTGAACTTTTCTTATTTTAAATCTGGTTTTAAAATTTTCAAAGGGACATTCTAGTGTTGCTTTCTCACAACAAACCCCAGACTGATGCCTTAGAAATTTGTCTCAAGTTACATATAGACCACACTTTCTCAACATTTTCTCTTAGCTATCTCAGATCTAAGATGTCTGGAACAAGCTCACACTCTTTCTTCCACAAGCCTCCTCCTCTTTCATTGTTTCTTATCACAATGTGTAGTATCAATGAGGAGGTGAAGCCAAAAATCTTGATTTTATACTCTCCCTTACTACCATAAGCAATTCATTATCACAGTCTGTCCATGTTACTCTTGCATCTCCTTCTCTCTGTTCATTGACTTGACCACTGCTGAGCCCAAACTAACATCACTATTTACCTAGACTATTGCAATATCCTTCTAAATGGTCTCTGTATATTTCCTTCAACCCATTCCCTAGACCATAGTCAGAGTGCTGTTTTCAAAATCCAAATCAAGCATATCATTTGTCCACTTAATTAATACTCTTCAATGACCTGCCATTCATTGCCTTTGGGATCATGACCAAAATTTTTAACCCAGCCTACCAAGCTTGCATGATCTGGCTCGTGCAGTTCTCTCCTGGCTCACCTTGTGGCACTCGGTCCCCATACACACTCTCTCTTTCTCTCTCTCTCTTACTCTGTTCCAGACACACTGGCCTTCCTTTCTGGACCATGCCAAGCCCCTTCACCCTCAGAGCCTTTGTACCTGCTGTCCCATCTGCTAAGGATGCTCTTCCTTTCCATTCTTTCTCACCTAGTGAATGGTTATTTCTACTTTTGACTCGTACTCAAATGGCATTTCCTCATGAAGCCTTCTCCAAGCCCCAGGTTCAGCCATCCCTTTGTAGCACTGGCTGCTTTCTTTCACAGCAAGTATAGCTGTAGATTTTTATTCCTGCCCTGGGATATGGGCGGTGAAGGATGTTTGATTAATATTTGTTTCTAATTGTACACTACAAATTCCATGAGGACCTGAATGATGTCTGCGTTAGTTCACCTTTGTATTCCCAGCACGTATTGCCAGTAGCATAAGAGTATTCACTAAGCATTTATTGCTGGATGAATGAATGAATGAATGAATGGTGTTGAGAGGACTGCGGAGAAATATAAGGCTGACTCTGCATCTTATTACCAAGACTGGAAAAAACAACTTAAAGTTCATATCCTACTGTGTTAATAGAACCTTCCTTGTATGCAAAGGTCAGTATATTTTAAGATTAAAGTTGATTTTCTATGAACTTACTATATATAGATTGACATGTAATTAATAATGTTAAGACTATGGAGCTCTATGGACAAGTAATTATTTTCAGATATGTTCTACAGCATTTATTATTGTTATCATTCATAACTATAAGAACTAGCATTAGTAGCTTGCAAAACCCACTCATAAACCTGATTTCATTTACTGTAAATGGATTTAGTATAAAATTCAGTTGGAAACCTTGCTTAAGATATAGATTTGAGGTAAATTTAACTTTACTATAAATATACTGAACAGAAGTCTAATTTTTTTGCCTGTGTTTTTAAACTTTTGATTTTTCTATAATTTCTCAACATGGATTTGTCTTGATAATTTTGCAGCACAGTTCTGGCTTGGGAAGATCATTGTTTTTCTATTTGTAGCTGAAGTCTCTGCCAGAGAGGAGTATTCATCATGTGTGTAACATGGTATGATTGGCAGTTATATAATTGATGAGAGGGAGACTTTTTTGTCTCATCACTGGATTTCATAAGTTGATGGAACCTTAATGGTTGTGTAGCTGCTACCCATATTTCCTTAGTGCATGCTACATTATGGGCACACAGTAAATATTAACTGTGTTAACTCAAATGTAATTTATAATTTAGGAAGTAAATTGATTTCTGTGTCTTTCTGATAAACCCTATCATTTCTTTGAAGTATTGTTTATTTTAGTTTGATGCATAGATACAGCCACAAAAACAAGAAAACGTAACTCTGTCACCTTATGTTTTCATAACTTCAAAATAATGAGACATTTATAAGTATGCTGAGATTTTACTCCAAGTTAATTTTTCATTGTGATTTGTTTTAAATCTTTCTACTAAAAATTATCATATTCGGATTTTGTATTATGCAAGAATGTGATAATGTAAATTGGGACAGATTTTCTGGAGTAAAATTCAAATGTATATATTGAAATATGTAACAGTTGTATACAGTAAATATATATTGAAATGTAACAGTAAATTTAACAGTATTTACTGATATCTTTTAACATGCTTCCTAACGCATATTTCCTCTTTGAGAAATTTACCTAAAATAAATTGTTAGAGAAGGGGCCCTTGTACAATTATTTAAAAAGTTATGAAATATAATAACTTAAAACTGTTTTATCCTATAAAGGTTTCTCATTTGTATAAATACACTTCTGATGAGATTTTGATTTTGAAGAAATTAAGTCATTTTTCCCTTTCTATCCCAAATCAACTTGATGAAGCCCTTACTTATTAACATTTTAATTTGAGAAATCCCAGCACAATCTTACTATTAAAATAATAAGAGATAGTAATTTTGATTGTCATTGTGACCTTTTTAAGCAGTAGGTAAAGCATACCAATTGGATAGTTTATGCAAATTGTAATGTTTTCTTTCAAGAAATTGCTGAAAATTATGTTTCAAAGGTTTTTTTACTCACTTTAATCTTAGCATAGATGATGTTGAGTTCTGCATTAATGAGGAAAGTATCACCTGAATTATGTAACAGGGTAACATAACATCATTAGATAAAGGCAAAAATAGGTATGGCGTTGCCGCTAATGTGTTTAAGTTTAAAATAATAATTTAGATGTCTTTGTCTGTTTCCTTAGAAGTTGCTCTGAGGAGATAGTGTGCTCTGCTTCCTGGCCACCTTCTAGGGCAGACTGGCTCTCACGTTAAGTATGTTAGGTAACAGTATGAAGCACCAGGACACATCTGTATAATTGCAGAGACCTTACTCCCTGGGTTAGAATCTCACTTGGGGCCCTGTTTGTTGATATATTTGCAACAAAAAGCCATTAACTTACAGGGTCAAGGGTTAATGGAAGAAATATTCTTGTCTTCCTATTATCTTGCAACGTTTTGCTGGGAGCTGAAGAAAGATAACACTTTTCTCTTCCAGTTTCTCCTGGCAGTTTTAAAAATGGTGACTTCTTATTTCCATGACTAAATAAAAGATTAAATGCCAATATGGAAAGCTTTAGAATTGTACTTCATCAAACTGACAGTTCAGACAAGTGTTCCATCACGACCACCTTTGCTGAGGTCACTGAATGGTACCCAGTCACAGAAACTAGGAGGAAGGCGCCTAAGTAATTTCTTGATTTCTATGACTTCAGCTTTTTTTTTTTTTTTTCCTGCTCCATTTTAGGTAAGCTAGTCATCTTGCACAAGAAGGCGAGAAAATGTCATAAAACTTTAAAGGAGAGAACAAAAACTACTGCTAAGTCCGAAAGGAATTCCGTGTCTAAAAGAGAATTTAGCTAATCAAATTGGTGCCCCTCAAATTCCAATTGTTTTAGAGTGTGTAAAGAGTGTAAAATAAATCCTTGTCCCAAAGAAATTCTTATTCATTAAAACTGTGTTGATGATTTTAAATGGAATTATGGATTAAATTAGTTTGCCCAGATTTTATAGGTGAAAATCATTGCCTACCAAAAGTTATTTCTGTCATTTTAAAAAATACATTACATAGACTAACTGTTTCAATGTAACGTTATCTGATAAAGAGTAGGTTGCCCAATGCAATTTAAGAGTCAGTGGAAGGTCTTTTCTTATATGTAAGCATTCCACTGGGGAATTTTTTCCGGAAATTCTACCAATTAGGGGATTCTCCAGGTTAATTAAAATAAGTCTTTTCAGGTTACAATAAAAGTATCGTTGAGTGCTTTAGGGAACTTGTGAACTCCTTTCTGTTTGAAGGCCAGAATACCTTTATAATTTCATTTGGAGGTTAGTTGTAGCCATGGGTATAGTTACCACTGCAGAATTGTCTTGAATTGAAATAATCTCAGCCTATTTAATTGTAGTGCTCTGCCAACAAACACAGGTTGTGCTGGTTTGATTTGACACAGCTTGGATGGTGGGTTTGACTAATTTTCCTAATTAAATCTGCCACAACAGTCAATGCATGTGGACACATATGGTTACAGTCCTCCATTTCACCCATAATTTAGCTTGACAACACACATGTGAGTTTTCTCTTTACTCAATGTTTATACAAACGGACTTTTTAGCACATAATTTTCTAATTTTCCTGAAATTCTAACTTCAAAATAATACAAGGGAGAAAATGTAATCACAAGTCTGCTTAATTTAAAATGAAGCTGGTGGAAAACTTTTCCCTAATTGGGATATTTGTTTTCTTCCCGACTTAGTTGAGATCATGCTTTATAGCAGGTTAGCCAGCATGGCTGATAGGCTGATAAGCCGTTTTCCCTGCGACCCCCAACAGTGAGAGCATGCTTCTCTACAGAAAAGCTACTCTGTGTCTTTGCAAAATGACCCAAGCCTCAGTTCCTGAAGTCCGTGGACCATAATCATTAGACCGATTTGTCCACTTAGCATCTCATGTAGTCAAAGGGAAGACTTAGTATATTCATTTGTGCAGACTTTGTATATTCATACACCTGTTAAAAATTTCAGAGTTAATGTTTTTCCCCAGAGATTTTTTTTAAGATCTTCTTCTGTAATCTGTTTATTTTACATATTCTTACACCAGGAGTTTTTTATACAGTAATAGCTACAATGGCAATATATATTGACCATCTGCTAAGGCATATTTCTAAAATATCTCTCATCAGAAAAACCAAGCATATTTGGAGTTTCCAGGGAGAGTTTCACGTATGCTCACCAGTAACCTAGTGAACTGTGCAGACTGCTGCTATATGGTGGTTACTGTTTTGGCTTCATCTGTGGTGCTAGAGTAATTGAACTTGGTGATCTCTAATAGCCATTCCAAATGGACATCTCTACTGTTCTATGAAAAAGAAAAGCGAAAGGCAGAAGCAGAAATGCAGGCAAGTGATTAACGTCGAGCATCAATGTACTTTCCTTTCACAGCTTCCAGTCCTATTTTTCTGATTGTTTTTGTTTTGACTTTCCAAAAGATGAAATTGTAGAAACCTCTCTCTTAAGTTTCACCTATGAAGGGTACAGGGGGTCAATATCAGTGACTTTGAGGACTTCAACATAATTAATTCTAGAAACATCACGAACATAGCAGAATGTAATTATATATGTCTTTGTCAAATTACAGAGCTTGAGTGTGGCTGGCAAGGGCATCTCGGCCCATCATCAAATGTGATGTCACATGTGCTGAGCTGAGTGGTGTGCCTGCAGAAGAAGCCTGAGACAGCATGCCTAAGTTTCTTTTTAAGGCATGATCATATGAGCACCTGCTCTACTGTGCAAACTGTTTCTAACCATAGAAGACAGTAATCTAGTTCACTAGTGGGAGAATTCTGAGGTAAAAATTGGGATGAAGAAACTTGGATATGGTTTTCACATGCTTCTGAACATCTTTACATTAATTGAGCTTTTCTTTTATGGTTAAACACTTTTATTAAAGGAAAACTTAAAGATCTGGAACAACTTGTCATTGTTAAATTTTCCCTTCTGCTATATAATTTCAGAAGGAAGTTCAGAAGCATTAAAACGGTCCCTCTTCTTAGCACACAACATCGATACATGTGCTTACACATTCAGTCACACATACACAATTATTTCTTTTAATTTATACGTATTTAGTACACATGATGAGTGTTCCTATAAGTGTTAATTATAACAATATTTTTGAAATAAAATCTATAATATGCATACCTTCTATGAAGTAAATAATGATGAGGCAAAATAATAATTGTTCCATCTGATATCTTTGTAAATTTGTATTGCAAATGAATACCTCTCCGTGTGTCTCTGTCTTTTGATCTCGTTTCTTTATATTTCTCTTAATAGGCACACACATACACACATACACAAACACACACACACATCCTTGGTGATTTCAAAAGAAATAATTGGTTTTACAGTTTGTATCTGCAAAAGATTTTTTTTGTTAGAATATCTCATTTTGAATGATAATGTTAGAGATGTGCCTACCACTGGCGTTCTACTATAATTCAATTTTTTATTAGTCAGCTTTCACCCGTTGCTTAATGTCAATGGCTCTTTCATTCTTAGACCCTGAGTTGCAATGAATTTTTACATATACTCAATATAGTTTGGGGCCCACCAGTTCCCACTACAATGGTGCTCCCCATCACTCATATACAATTTCATTTAAGACAAAACAGCAGCTCCAGCAGAAAATAAGTGCAGTCTTCTCCTTTGTAAGTTGTAATTGAGGTTATGGCACAGCATATTGCCTGTGGCAGAATCTATTACCAAGAAGTGGAGACCATGATTTGAAGTTGGCTGCAGTGTAAGCAAAATGAATTAATTATTAGCAGTACAGAATTGAAGGAAAATACAGGGTTTCCTAAAGTGAAATATATTGGCATTTTTAAAAAGAGAACACTGCAATGAACTTATTGATGAATCACCAAGTCTTTTCTACTTTTCTTGCCTTTCAGAATTTGTATATACTCAGGTTAAGATGATTATGTGTAAATCACACTTCGCTCAGAATGCATAGAAATATTTTATAGTGTATTTCGTTCTTTTTCTTTGTGTTATTGAGATGCAGTCTCGCTGTGTCGCCCAGGCAGGAGTTCAATGGTGCAATCTCAGCTCACTGCAACCTCTGCCTCTTGGGTTCAAGTGATTCTCTGGCCTCAGCCTCCCGAGTAGCTGGGAGTACAGGTGTGCACCACCACACTGGGCTAATTTTTATATTTTTAGTAGAGACGAGGCACTACGTTAGTCAGGCTGGTCTGGAACCCCTGACCTCAGGCCATCCACCCACCTTGGCCTCCCAAAGTGCTGGGATTACAGGCGTGAGCCACCACACCTGGCCTGTTCTTTATTAATTTGAAGTTTGCATATTTTTAACGTATGACTGTTACTGTCACTTGGACAAGTAAATGGGCAAATAATGAATGGACTAAATTAGCTTCAGTATTATTCTTTAATTGAAAAATAACTGTCTCCTTATCAAGTCTGGCTCAAAGGCGGCACAATGGAACTTTTTTTTGAAAGTTTGTGAACATTTATAATTTTATATTTAATGACCATAACTTTTGTTGGTAATTATTTAGCAAAATTGAATATCTTCATAGCAGCAAGATAATTAGCTTACTTGTATTTCTTTATGTGTAGTTTTCCATTTAATTTTAATTTCATTCAGTTGACTAACAGTGATTTTTCACTTTTAAATCTCACCATTCAAAAACCAAATACAGTTGTATTTTGCCAAATCTATTTTTAATCTTTTATTCTAGGAATAGGTCTCTATTTGGCTGTTTTTATTTTTCTGTTTTTAGATAATTGTTTCATACAATTGTAATGGAATTGTTTGCTTTTAAGCTTCATTTAGATTCTTTTGTGAAAGGATGCTCTATCTCTACTGGGTATTTTCTAACAGTTGTGCACATTGACTTTTCTTTAAGTTGTAGAAGATCTGAGCAGATGGTTTTCCCAGCATCTAGACAAATAGCATACATGGTTCAAGGTCACTCCATGCAATCTGCCTATGATAAATTGGGAATCCAGAATTTGTCTCATGCACAAATGTCCAACAACATAGGTCCATGGTAAACAGTGAAGTGCCAAAGAAAAAGATCAGCCTCCTGGGAAAGAGGAGACCCATGGAAAATCCCCCTAGTTTCAGAGGCTTTCATGTGGGAGGGCTGTACTGACCTGTGGTGGGGTCTTCTGATAGTGCTTCTCCCTCCCACCTGCCATTCAGATGCTCTGAACTGATGACCTCCATGAAAACTACAATTACCAGGAAAGCCTTCTGTTGCCATGGTCACTAGTAACTGTGCCCATATGAATCTTTCCCATTTCTTTCCAGTTGTTTTCTAGGGATTTCTGTCTTTGACAGAATGTAAGAGAAGAGATGAAGTGGTGTCCAGGTGTGTGTGTGTGTGTGTGTGTGTGTGTGTGTGTGTGTGTGTGAGAGAGAGAGAGAGAGAGAGGGAAATGTTGATGATGGGTAGTGAGGAGGTAAATTCTGGTGCCTCAACAATGAGTTTCTACACAGAAAACCATAGTTATTAAGCTGATGTCTGTGGAGCTCTATGAAGTCTTTATATGAGCTTCAGTGCGTCCATGGATCCTCTGATATTTTGTGCACATGCGTATATGCCTTTTTAGAGGAGAGAGTTCATTGCTTCTACCAGATTCTCAAAGGGAAATACGAAATTTCTCTTAAGAAAATACTACCTCCTGTGGTATAATGGTTGCCCAAAATGTTGGTTGCTGAATGCTTTTTACTTCCTTAAGGAAAAGTTAAGAGGCTTTGCACCTACTTTCTGGCAGTCCTGGCATGTATGGGCCATGGATTGAACATTAAAATTCAGTTTAATTGATCTTATATTTAGAGAAAATTTTCCCTAGCCTCTGGCAATAACTTGACCGTTATCATTTTTACTTATTTTCTTTTTTAACTCTATTTTTTGTAAGTTTTGTATTTAGGACCAGGAGAAGACAGTTCTATGAGCAACCAGCTAGGCACCATTTTAAAAGTAGTCTGTACATATTAAATATTGATCATGTGAATGATTATACTAATCATACTTGCTAAAAGCTATATGTACATTAACCAAACCTGTGTAAAAATTTAGTGAAGCTCTGAAAGGTTAAAGAATTTGCCAAAAAAGACATAACTGGGAAGTAACAGAGCCAGGGTTTGAATCTAGGTCTCTGATTTTAAACTCCACGTTCTCAACACTATGCTATTATGCTAGCCATAGTGAGTTCACAAAGCTCACCAGTTTTCACACTCTATCCATACGTCTAACAAGACTCATCTTCTGAACATTTTTTTTTCCTCTCCTGGCTTTTAAGAGCAATGGCTTAGCCAGAAAAAAGTGAACCCTAGCAAGTGTTTGCTACCCAATTCACAAAGATAAGAATTTCAGGTTGTCTGTTAGGTTTAGGTTTTCACAGATAGTCAGATCGTGACCACTTTCTCTTGTGTGACCTCAGACACATAATTTGGCATCTCTTTGCTTCTGTTCCCTTGTGTCTAAAGTGGGGTCATTGTGAGGATTCATTGAATTTATACAGATAAAGCATTTAAAATAGTGTCTAGTACATAGTAAGTACTCACTAAAATACAGCTGTCATTATTAGTTATAACTCAGATAGGAGGTCTTATTTCCTGAGGGCCTCTGATATGTCTTTGGATAAATGTGGCCATGAAAATGACAGTGACTCGAAGATGGCTAAATAGGAACAGTTACGGTCTGGAGTTCCCAGCGAGACCAATATAGAAGGCAGGCGATTTCTGCATTTCCAACTGAGGTACCCGGTTGATCTCATTGGGACTGGTTAGACAGTGGGTGCAGCCCACGGAGGGCGAGCAGAAGCAGGGTGGGGCGTCGCCTCACCCAGGAAGCACAAGGGGTCAGGGAACTCCCTCCTCTAGCCAAGGGAAGCCTTGAGGGATGGTGCTGTCTTGCCCAGATACTATGCTTTTCCCACGGTCTTCACAACCCACAGAGCAGGAGATTACCTCGGGTGCCTACACCACCAGGGCCCTGGGTTTCAAGCCCAAAACTGGGCAGCTGTTTGGGCACGCATTAAGCTAGCTGCAGGATTTTTTATTTTTTTTTGTACCCCACTGACACCTGGAATGCCAGCGAGACAGAACCATTCACTCCTCTGGAAAGGGGGCTGAAGCCAGGGGGTCAAGTGGTCTTGCTCAGTGGATCCCACCCCCATGGAGCCCAGCAAGCTAATATCCAACAGCTCTGGGTCAAGTGATCTTGCTCAGTAGATTCCACCACCATGGAGCCCAGCAAGCTAATATCCAACGGCTTGAAATTCTGGCTGCCAGCACAACAGTCTGAAGTAGACCTGGGATGCTCGAGCTTGGTGGGGGAGGGGCATCCACCATTACTGAGGCTTGAGTAAGCAGTTTTCCCCCTCACACTGTAAACAAAGCAGCTGGGAAGTTTGAACTGGGCGGGGCTGCAGCGCTGCATAGCTGCTGTAGCCAGATTGCCTCTTTAGATTCCTCCTCTCTGGGCAGGGCATCTCTGAAATAAAGGCAGCAGCCCCAGCCAGGGGCTTATAGATAAAACTCCCATCTTCCTGGGACAGAGCACCTGGGAGAAGGTGCAGCTGTGGGCACAGCTTTAGCAGACTTAAACAGTCCTTCCTGCTTGCTCTGAAGAGAACAGCAGATCTCCCAGCACAGCGCTGGAGCTCTGCTAAGGGACAGACTGCGTCCTCAAGTGTGTCCCTGACCCCTGTGCCTCCTAACGGGGAGACACCTCCCAGCAGGGGTTGATAGACACCTCACACAGGAGAGCTCTGGCTGTCATCTAGCGGGTGTCCCTCTGGGATGAAGCTTCCAGAGGAAGGACCAGGCAGCAATCTTTGATGTTCTGCAGCCTCTGCTGGTGATATCCAGGCAAACAAGGCCTGGAGTCTACCCACAGCAAACTCCAGAAGACCTACAGAAGAGGGGCCTGACTGTTAGAAGGAAACTAACAAACAGAAAGCAGTAGCATCAACATCAACAAAAAGGACGACCACGCAAAAACTTCATCCAAAGGTCAACAACAGCAAAGACCAAAGGTAGATAAATCCATGAAGATGAGGAAAAACCAGCACTGAAAGCTGAAAATTCCAAAAACCACCATGCCTCTTCTCGTCCAAAGGATCACAACTCCTCACCAGCAAGGGAACAAAACTGGATGGAGAATGAATTTGACAAATTGACAGAAGTAGGCTTCAGGAGGTGGGTAATAACAAATTCCTCTGAGCTAAAGGAGCATGTTCTAACCCAATGAAAGGAAGCTAAGAACCTTGATAAAAGGTTAGAGGAACTGCTTAACTAGAATAACCAGTGCAGAGAAGAACATAAATGACCTGATGGAGCTGAAAAACATAGCACAAGAACTTTGTGAAGCATACACAAGTATCAATAGCTGAATCAATAAAGTGGAAGAAAGGATATCAGAAATTGAAGATCAACTTAATGAAATAAAGTGTGAAGACAAGATTAGAGAAAAAAAACAATGAAAAAAAATGAGCAAAGCATTTAAGAAATATGAAACTATCTGAAAAGACCAAACCTACAATTGATTGGTGTACCTGAAAGTGACGGGGAGAATGGAACCAAGTTGGAAAACACACTTTAGGATATTATCCAGGAGAACTTCCCCAACCTAGCAAGATAGGCCAACATTTAAATTCAGGAAATACAGAGAACACTGCAAAGATACTCCTCGAGAAGAGCAACCCCAAGACACATAATTGTCAGATTCACCAAGGTTGAAATGAAGGAAAAAATGTTAAGGGCAGCTAGAGAGAAAGGTTGGGTTACCCACAAAGGGAAGCCCGTCAGACTAACAAACAGTGGATCTTTCGGCAGAAACTCTACAATACAGAAGAGAGTGGGGGTTGATATTCAAAAGTCTTAAAGAAAAGAATTTTCAACCCAGAATTTTATATCCAGCTAAACTAAGCTTCATAAGTGAAGAAGAAATAAAATCCTTTACAGACAAGTAAATGCTGAGGGATTTTGTCACCACCAGGCCTGCCTTACAAGAGCTCCTGAAGGAAGCACTAAATATGGAAAGGAAAAACCAGTACCAGCCATTGCAAAAGCAAATCAAAATGTAAAGACCATTGACACTATAAAGAAACTGCATAAACTAATGGGCAAAAATAACCAGCTAGCATCATAATGACAGGATCAAGTTCATACATTACAATATTAACCTTAAATGTAAATGGACTAAGTGCCCCAATTAAAAGACACAATCTGGCAAATTGGATAAAGAGTCAACACCCATGGTGTGTTATATTCAGGAGACCCATCTCATGTGCAAAGACACACATAGGCTCAAAATAAAGGGATGGAGGAAGATTTACCAAGCAAATGGAAAGAAAAAAAGCAAAGGTTGCAATCCTAGTTTCTGATAAAAGAGACTTTAAACCAACAAAGATCAAAAAAGACAAAGAAGGGCATTACATAATGGTAAAGGGATCAATGCAACAAGAAGAGCTAACTATCCTAAATATATATGCACCCAATACAGGAGCACCCACATTCATAAAGCAAGTTCTTAGAGACCTACAAAGAGACTTAGATTCCTATACAATAATAGTGGGAGACTTTAACACCCCAATGTCAATATTAGATCAACAAGACAGAAAATTAACAAGGATATTCAGGACTTGAACTCAGCTCTGGACTGAATGGAACTAGTAGACATCTACAGAACTCTCCACCCCAAATCGACAGAATATACAGTCTTCTCAGCACCACATAGCACTTATTCTAAAATCAACCACATAATTGGGAGTAAAACCCTCCTCAACAAAGACAAAAAAACAGAAATTATAACAAACAGTCTCTCAGACCACAGTGCAATCAAATTAGAACTCAGGATTAAGAAACTCATTCAAAACCACACAACTACATGGAAACTGAACAATGTGCTCCTGAATGACTACTGGGTAAATAATGAAATTAAGGCAGAAATAAATAAGTTCTTTTGAAATCAATGAGAACAAAGACACAACATGCCAGAATCTCTGGGACACAGCTAAAGCAGTGTTTAGAGGGAAATTTATAGCACTAAATGCCCACAATAGAAAGCAGGAATGGCCTAAAATTGACACCTTAACATCACAATTAAAATAACTAGAGAAGCAAGAGCAAACAAATTCAAAAGCTAGCAGAAGACAAGAAATAACCAAGATCAGAGCAGAAGTGAAGGAGATAGAGACATGAAAAACTCTTCACAAAAATCAATAAATCTGGGAGCCGGTTTTTTTTGAAAAGATTAACAAAATACATAGACCACTAGCCAGACTAATAAAGAAGAAAAGAGAGAAGAATCAAATAGATACAATGAAAAACAATAAAGGGGATATCACCACTGATCCCACAGAAATACAAACTACCATTAGAGAATACTATAAACACCTCTATGCAAATAAACTAGAAAATCTAGAAGAAATGGTTAAATTCCTGGACACATACACCAGCCCCCCCAAGATTAAACCAGGAAGAATTTGAATCCCTGTATAGACCAATATCAAGTGCTGAAATTGAGGCAGTAATTAATAGCCTACCAATCAAAATAAAGCCCGGGACCAAACAGATTCATAGCTGAATTCTACCAGAGGTACAAAGAGGAGCTGGTACCATTCCTTCTGAAACTATTCCAAACAATAGAAAAAGAGGAACTCCTCCCTAAGTCATTTTATGAGGCCAGCTTCATCCTGATACCAAAACCTGGCAGAGACACAATGACGACAAAATAATTTCAGGCCAATATCCCCGATGAACTTCAGTGCAAAAATCCTCAATAAAATGCTGGCAAACAAAACCCAGCAGCACATCAAAAAGCTTATCCACCATGATCAAGTCAGCTTCATCCCTGGGATGCAAGACTGGTTCAACATATGAAAATCAATAAACGTAATCCATCACATGGACAGAACCAATGACAAAAATCACATGATTATCTCAGTAGATACAGGAAAAGCCTTTGATACAATTCAACACTCCTTCATGCTAAAAACTCTTAATAGACTAGATATTGATGGAATGTATCTCAAAATAATAAGAGCTATTTATGACAAACCCACAGCCAATATCATACTGAATGAGCAAAAGCTGGAACTGTTCCCTTTGAAAACCAGAACAAGACAAGGATGCCCTCTCTCACCACTCCTATTCAACATAGTATTGGAATTTCTGGCCAGGGCAATCAGACAAGAGAAATAAATAAAGGGTATTCAAATGGGAAGAGGGGAAGTCAAATTATCTGTTTGCAGATGACATGATTGTATATTTAGAAAACCCCATCGTCTCACCCCAAAAACTCCTTAAGCTGATAAGGAACATCAGCAAAGTCTCAGGATACAAAATCAACATGCAAAAATCACAATCATTCCTATACACCAATAATAGACAAACAGAGAGCCAAATCATGAGCAAACTCCCATTCACAATTGCTACAAAGAGAATAAAATACCTAGGAATACAACTTACAAGGGATGTGAAGGACCTCTTCAAGGAGAACTACAAACTACTGCTCAAGGAAATAAGAGAGGACACAAACAAATGGAAAAACATTTCATGCTCATGGATAGGAAGAATCAATATCATCAAAATGGCCATACTGCCCAAAGTAATTTATATATTCAATGCTATTCCCATGAAGCTACCATTGACTTTCTTCACAGAATTAGAAAAAACTACTTCAAAATTCATATGGAAATATGGAAACAAATAAGAGCCCATATAGCCAAGTCAATCCTAAGCAAAAAGAACAAAGCTGGTGGCATCACATTACCTGACTTCAAAGTATATTACAAGGCTACAGTAACCAAAACAGCATGGTACTGGTACCAAAACAGAGATATAGACCAATGGAAAAGAATGTAGACCTCAGAAATAACACCACACATCTACAACCACCTGATCTTTGACAAACCTGACAAACACAAACAATGGGGAAAGGATTTCCTATTTAATAAATGGTGTTGGGAAAACTGGCTGGCCATATGCAGAAAACTGAAACTGGACCCCTTCCTTACACCTTATACAAAATCAACTCAAGATGGATTAAAGATTTAAATGTAAACCATACAAAGCTCAAGAGGAAAACCTAGGCAATATCATTCAGGACATAGACATGGGCAAAGACTTCATGACTGAAACACCAAAAGCAATGACAACAAAAGCCAAAATTGACAAATGGGATCTAATTAAACTAAAGAGTTTCTGCACAGCAAAAGAAACTGTTATCAGAGTGACCAGGCAACCTACAGAATAGGAGAAAATTTTTGCAATCCATCCATCTTGCAAAGGGCTAATATCCAGAATCTACAAGGAACTTAAACAAATTTACAAGAAAAATAACAACCCCATCAAAAAGTGGACAAAGGATATGAACAGACATTTCTCAGAAGAAGACATTTGTGTGGCCAAAGAACATTATGAAAAAATGCTCATCATTACTGGTCATTGGAGAAATGCAAATCAAAACCACAATGAGATACCATCTCACACCAGTTAGAATGGCGATCATTAAAAAGTCAGGAAACAACAGATGCTATAGTGGACATGAAGAAATAGGAATGCTTTTACACTGTTGGTGGGAGTGTAAATTACTTCAACCATTGTGGAATACCGTGTGGCGATTCCTGAAGGATGTAGGACCAGAAATACCATTTGACCCAGCAATCCCATTCCTGGGTATATACCCAAAGGATTATAAATCATTCTGCTTTAAAGAAACATGCACATGTATGTTTATTGCAGCACTATTCACAATCTCAAAGGCTTGGAACCCACCCAAATGCTCATCAATGTTGGACTGGATAAAGAAAATGTGGTACATATACACGATGGAATACTATGCAGCCATAAAAAAAGAATGAGTTCATGTCCTTTGTGGGGACATGAATGAAGCTGAAACCCATCATTCTCGGCAAACTTAACACAGGAACAGAAAACCAAACACCGCATGTTCTCACTCATGAGTGGGAATTGAACAATTGTAACATATGGTTACAGGGAGGGGAACATCACACATCAGGGCCTGTCAGGAGGTAGGGGGCAAGGGGAAGGATAGCATTAGGAGAAATACCTAATGTAGGTGGCGGGATGATAGGTGCAGCAAACCACCATGGGACGTGTATACCTATGTAACAAACCTGCACGTTCTGCACGTGTATCCGAGAACCTGAAGTATTATAATAAACAAATAAATAGAAAATGACAGTGATTCACTCAGAATCGTATTCTGTGTCTGAAATTCCTTTTCCCCTCCTTTATCTTTCTGCACCCCTACAGAGATAGGAAAAACCAAAGTGTTTTTTCTACTCTCACACATCACTCAACACAACACTTCTCTCACCAGATGTATGGGGGTTTCTCTCCACACACCCAGTGATCAGTTCTCTAGCAGACACCAAGTGGGTGTAATTCACTTCAAGTCTGATGCTGTCTACCTGGAGGAAGAGTCAATCCCACAGATTAAAAACTCAGTCCGATAAGACTGCCTCCCACTTCAAATGCCAGTAGCAAGCCCCAGGTTGTGACCTGTACTTCTGATGTGCTGGCTATGGATCAAGGTTTCCAAAACCTCCTTCTCAGGTTTTATTAATTTGCTGAAGTCGCTCAAAGAACTTCTCAGGTTTTATTAATTTGCTGGAGTGGCTCACAGAACACAGGGACACATTTTGCTTACATTTACCTGTTTATTGCAAAGGATATTTTAATTTTAATTTTTGGTTTTTTTTTACAGAGTTGATATGATTTACTAACACGTATTAATTGTTGATCTTGAGACTTCTGAAATATCTTCATTGGATTTATATTTTTAATATGAAAATTAATAATTTCTTTTTTAAAATTTTAAGTTCCAGGATACATGTACAGGGTATGCAGGTTTATTTCATAGGTAAACATGGGCCATGGTGTTTAGCTGCACCTATCAAGCCATCACCTAGGTATTAAGCCTTGCATGCATTAGCTGTTTATCCTGATGCTCTCCCCCTTCCACTGACCTCCTCCTACCCCTTCAGGCCCAGTATGTGTTCTCTCCCTGTGTCCATGTGTTCTCATTGTTCAGCTCCCACTAATAAGTGAGAACATACAGTGTTTGGTTTTCTGTTTCCTGCATTAGTTTGCTGAGGATAATGACTTCCAGCTTCATCCATGTCCTTGCAAAGGGTAGGATCTCATTCCTTTTTATGGCTGCATAGTATTCCACAATGTATATGTACCACATTTTCTTTACAAAGCATATTTTAAAGGATACAAATAAGGAGCCAGATGGAGGAGGTGCTTAGGGCAAAGCATGTGGGAAGGGGTGTGGAGTTTCCGTGCCCTCCCTGAGTGTGCCACCCTCCATATACCTCCACACATTCATCAGTCTGGAAGCTTATTCGAGCCCGGTCCTTTGGGGTTTTTATAGAAGTGTCATTATGTAGGTATGATTGCTTACATTATTGGCCATTGGTGATCCACTTAACCTTCAGCCTTTCTCCCCTCCCTGGATATTGTAGGATGGGGCTGAAAGTACCAACCCTCTAATTATGTCTTGGCTTTTCTGGTGACCAGCTCCCATTCTGAAGCTGTCTAGGGGTCTCATATCCACTGACAAGCTATCTCATTAACCAGCAACCAGCTATCTTATTAACATACAAAAAACACTCTGATCACTCCAGAATTCCAAGGGTTTTAGGGGCTGTGTCCCACGAAACTTGAAGAAAACCAAATAGGTACTTCTTAGTATACATCACAATGTCATATCCCTGCAGCTGCAGTAACTTTGTAGATAATCTTTAAATACTGGAACGGAGAAAGTGGAAGATGAGCCCGGACAGAGTGCATTCCAAATCAGTGCTATTTCGTGTCTCTCTTTTTCACTGTATAGTCTGAAGTTTAGTCTCAAGATTCTGCCATCTCACCACTGCCCATTTCTAAATGGAAATTTTTCAGTTGGTCACAGCCAGGAGCCACATATGAAGAGGAATAAGAGACAGAAGCCTTCTAACTTTTCATTGCTTGGCAAGGGTAAATGCTTACAGTTTTTTAAAAAAAATAAAATCGATGTTATAACTTTATGGAAATCAGTTGTAAAAGGAAGTTAGCAGATATTTTATCTTTGTGATAAGAAATTCTACTCGTCAGTGGATATGTGAATAACAGATCATTTTTGGCAAAATTAAAATGATTTTTACAAAATTAAAGTTTTGTAATAGATGTAAATTAAAGTCATCAGTAGAGAGAAATGGGTGCCCTAAAACATGGAATATTTGGAGGTATAATGCCTTCTGAAGGAGGACATATTATTATAACCATCATTTATTCAATAAAAACTGTAGGTACTTACCATGTTCCAGGAACATGGCTAATTTCTGGGGCAACAAAAATGGCTAAATTATTGTCATCCTTGCCCTTGAAGTGCTGGTTAAAGTCAATAGATAATCAAAGAAATAATTGCAGAATGTGGCACTGAGTATGATGATAAAAGTTAAAAAAAAAAAAAAAAAAAAAAAGAGTGCTGAGAGACCACAGAAGAGGAAGTTATCAGCTCTTAAGATGCTCGGAAAAATAACAGATGAAAGGACATACATTGAATCTTTATTGAATGAATGAATGAATGAATGAATGAATGAATGAATGAATGAATAAATGGTGTTACCAAAGCTTATGTCATCACAGTGTTATATGCTATGTCCTGAAACAATGACCTGGAATTTTTTAAACAAAAGGACAGTTTCAATGGAGTAGTGAAGGTAAAATCTACATTGCAGAACACTGTAGGCCTCAAGGTGAGAGGGGAAGCTTTATGACTCCTACAGCCCCCTAAAAATTGAGTAACATATTTGAAACAATGTAAGCTGCATGCTGTTATTTCCTAGAAAGATGTAGTTTCCTGGGGATAAGTTGTGTCTAGGTGAAGCTTCTGCATTGCATGGTAGCTTACTTCAAATTATGTAACAAGGTGTATATTTTAAAGAGAGCCAGTAGTGAATCTTTCGGAAAGAAAAAAGTTATCTTAAAAGTAGATGCATTTTGATTTAGGATTTTGCATGTCTGCTTTCATAAATAGGTTTTCATATCTGGTTTCCTACATTACCAAATGACATTGAAGTTTTTATGGATTTAATATTTATCATAACATACAACTACATCTATTCCCTGGAATTGTGTGTGTGTGCGCACGCACGCGCAGGTGCGCACATGTGCATATTTATCTGTCAACATCTGAATTCCCTGTATAGCAATGCAAATGTAAAATTAGTATGCAATTCTTAGAGGTGCTATTTAGTATTTCAGTCTATAGCTAAATACTAGTCTAATTATTCTGTGAATAAGACTCTTTCTCTGGTATAATGTAGCACTCAAGCACAAGTTATCAATAAATGTTATGTTATATATTTTAATGTTATTCTACGAGTTAGTAAATAAAATATCTAACATAGTAACATTGTTAGATATCTTAAAAATAAAAATATCTAACAGAATAACATTGTCGACTCTTTTCACACATGAGTTCATATAACCCTTATGATTTGCCATCTACAACCGTATTTTAAAGTGCCAAATATAAAGTTGGTCATTTTTTCTAAAAAGTCAGTGTTCTCACATTCTACTTGACTCTTCATGTCTAATAGTGATATTTAAAGTAGGTCATTTAGCAGCTGATTTTGCTCCTGAATAACTCCAGTCCCCTTAACACTATCAGATGTTCCTTTCCATCACATTTTTTCTGCTTCCAGTTGCAGAATCCACATTAAAAGGAGTTGAGTGGAAAATGGAATGAGCAATAAGCTCTCAGTGTACTATTCCTTCTAGAAATTTTTTTAATGAAGGTACGGAAAGATAAGACGGTAGGTTTGTTGCAGGGCAGAGGGAGGATGGAAGGAGAGTTTATCAAAAGGGAAAAAATAAACAGATGAGGGATTTAAGATGAGAAGGAAAGAGGGAATGTCTACGGGATTCAGTTCCTAGAGATGGAACAGAAAAACCCACAGCCTCCATATCACTTTATTTTCTCTGATTTCCAAACATCTGTATTTCTATTTTTAACTTTATAGTAGCAAAAATGTTGTTTAAGAAGTCAATAATTCCTAACATTTTAAGGATAAATTAGTGTAGGATACCAGTATAAGGCAAGGGCCCAGATCCATGTAGGTATCAGCATTAAAGAAGGCAAATTACAGAAGACCTTCAAAAGCCTTTAGAAGCTTATGTACTCCTTAATAGTTTACAGATTGCCTTATCTCCATTTTTCATCTGTATAAATGGATCGCATTTCCTCAATTTTTAACATAGAGCAGAACCACTTTCATATTTTTTATTTATATGTGTGTATTATACTCATATATATAAACTGTATTTTTAAGGACACATTTAAATGTTCCCGTTTTTCGCCTGACACTAATGTTAAGAATGGAAAATTGTGATACAATTCAGCAAGGAGAGGAATTGCAGTGCATTTTATTATTGACTACGTTCAGGTATAGTTGGACAAATTGGGTAATGAAACCAAATTGGATTATACGAGATTCTGGCCTAAAAACTATCATTCTATTATGTCTTCTGATGAAACACAATTGCATTTGAGTTGTGTAAACTGATAAAAAATAAATAATTGCAAAATGCAAAGTGAAAGATACAACACTAACTATATGAAATAGAAAGAAAACTACTCACCTAAATAAAATATTTCTTACACACTTAAAGCATATATATTAACATTATATAAGAAGAATCTAAATGAATGCTTAGCACTGAGCAATGTGATTTTCAAAATGTTATTCAAAGACAACTTGGCTGTTCCTAAATCTTTTAATTTTCCACTGCTGATTTACAGTTTTTCCTTTCATCCTCTTGTTTTGAAGGCTTGATGTGGGAGTGCTAATTAATGTTATAATTCTTATCCAATGTACTTGTTGCTAAGCAGATAGAACTGTCAGAGCATTTTATTTTGAAACTGCACTCTTTTTTGACTGATACAACATTTGAAATCATGCTTGAAGAAACATTTCATAGCAGGGAGCCAGTTTTCTCATTTAGAACATATTGCCCATGACCGATTCACTGGTTTATTTGTTTCCACAATGCCTATTGCTCCTGTGGCTCATACATGCATTGTGTTGAAAATCACATGTAAAAGACATGAACACTGAGTTGTCTTGTCAATATGAGAATATACAATTTATAAAATCATGGAACATGGAAGTTAATGAAAAGTTTATTTAGAACTGTACATTTTGCCTGCCAGGCAGAAGTTCTTACTGACTCCTTGGGCTGTCTTAGCTAGATTGCATGTTGACTTCTGTATTCTTCATACATGTTTTTTGTCTCAATTTGAGTTTCTTCAGAAGCAGTTCTGTGTCAGAGATTCCTGTTTGTGTAGTTTATTTTATAGGTTCATAAAATACTGATAGGGATCTGAGAAATGAGAAAGGGGACAGCAACTGAGAGAAGGCTTGAAAATGGTTTAAAACCATGTCTCAGAGTTAAGGGGCAACGGAGGTAGGATATTTATGCACCAACGCTTCAGTCACTGGCTGAGTGTCACAAGGTTTGAAGAAGATGTGATGTCCCTGACATTTAACAGCCTGCCATGCAAAACGACAGAGTAGTCTTTGAAGTTTCAGAGAAAGCACTGAGTCAATGAGAGGCGATTACCTGTACTAGCAGTTGGACAACAGTTGGGGCACACTGAAGCAATAACAGCTAAGTGCTCTAGGTAGGCCACCAAAAACATCTGCTATACCTTCTGTGGGCTTATATCCACCCAAAGTGTTATTTTTATTCTATCCTGATCTATGGAAGATGGAAGGATCATTTCTTAGTTGTGTATTCATTGTTTTCATTAGTTTGTACACATTTATGGATATCCCCTGCTGGGGTCACTGTTCTAGGCATGGAGGCAGACACCAGGGAAGAATATGACACATCACCATCATTGAGGTCTGCACAGTCAGGGTAATGGGCAGAAACAGTGAAGAGCCACGCAAAGTCCTTGAGGTCCACATGAAGTTGAATCATTTACTCCATCTATGGGAATCATTTACTCCATCTACTATGAGTGCATGGTGGCAGGCATCTGTAATCCCAGCTACTTGGGAGGCTGAAGCAGGAGAATTGCTTGAACCCGGGAGGCGGAGGTTGCAGTGAGCCAAGATCATGCCACTGCACCCCAGCCTGGGTGACAGAGCAAGACTCAGC
>NW_012105098.1:528141-548573 GCF_000951045.1 Mandrillus leucophaeus | reverse complement strand
AAAAAAAAAAAAAAAAAAAAAAAATTCACAAACTAGTCAAGAGTCAGTCAGGATTTTGACCTGAATATCTTGAATTATGAGGTGTGGCTGCAAGACTTATTGAAAAGAAAAAAAAAAAAAGGTACAACATAAGAGAATTCAAGTTTCATTCACTTTTTCAGCAAATATTCTGCAGAAAATCCACTATGGCCCAGCCACTTAGCTAGGCAATGTGAGTACTATCATCTAACACAGAGAAACAAAACTTCCCCTCATACAGCTTACCACCTGGTAGGGAGGGTAGCTAAGCTATTAAACAAATCAGTACATACCAGGTGATGAGTGTTATGATGGGAAATTCAGGTGATAAGAGAGCCCGAAGCCAGAAGACCTAATTGATTTTAGGGATCAGAAAAGGCTTTCTGCAGAAAGTAAATCTTAAGCTGAAAGTTAAAAGAAGAGGCTGGGCGCGGTGGCTCACGCCTGTAATGCCAGCACTTTGGAAGGCCGAGGCAGGCGGATCACGAGGTCAGGAGATCGAGACCATCCTGGCTAACACGGTGAAACCCCGTCTCTACTAAAAATACAAAAAATAGCCGGGCGTGGTGGTGGACGCCTACAGTCCCAGCTACTCGGGAGGCTGAGGCAGGAGAATGGCGTGAACCTGGGAGGCAGAGCCTGCAGTTAGCCGAGATCGCGCCACTGCCCTGCAGCCTGGGCAACAGAGCAAGACTCCATCTCAAAAAAAAAAAAAAAAAAAAAATTAAAAGAAGATGACTAAGCTAAAGTGGGAGTCAGGGTTACGGAAAGGAGAAAAGTGTTCTAGGGCACAGGGAAGGCCCAGAGGCCTTATTCTAGCCTCGAAAGGACAATGTGGCTGGGGCATTGAGTTCAGGAGGGAGAGTGGAGACAGAAGCAGCTAGGGAGATGGAAGCCCTGTGAACCGTGCGGCAGATACCATGATGTTATTCCCAACCTAAAAGCCCTGGGAAGCCCATGAAGGAGATCCCTCTGGGTGTGATGTGTGGACAGATTGAAGAGGAATATTCCCATATGAAAGGAAGCATCTTAAGAAACTCTGATGATCACCTCGGAGTGCTGCTGGTGAAGGTGGACAGAGGGGATTTCTTTGAGAGATACTGAGGGCTTAGGAAGAGAAGACTTGGAGAGTTTGCCCTGAAGGAGGGAGAAAGCAATAGCATTGTCTGTGCTTTTGGTTTGAAGGGAAGGGTAAATGTTAGTGAAATAGCTTCTGAAGGCCTTTAAGAAGACTGCCTACATAGAAAGCCTACTTCTATCTGCCGGCTGAAGATCTGGAGGAGCCTCATCCTCTCATTCCAGAAGGAGTCCTGGATGTAGATTTAACTGTTCTGGTATCTTAAGGTGGTGGGATTAGGAATAATTTTTCTTCCTTTTTTTTTTTTTTTGGTTTTCTCTGCTTTAGTTTTATAATTAAAAAGGACTTTTCTTGTAAAAATACAGCTTCTGTGATATCTTCTGCTGAACATGTGGCTCAATTTACTCACAAGGTCAGGAAAGTTGGGCCCAAGTCATAACTGCTTAAACTCAAGACAAGACAAAAGACAATTTCATCACCAGTGTAATTAAGTGAGCTTCCCTACAATATCTTAACTTAGCTTATCATTTAAGTAATATGAATCCAGGGATAGTGGGTTTTGGTGTTTATTTTAATCTTGTATTGTCATTAGCCAGTTTGTTACATTAGTTACCCTTGGGTGTATTGTGGAAATGGATTTCTGTTGCATTCTTTTTTTTTTTTTTCCTCTTTTTTAAGGATTTAGGGTATTATGCCTGAGTGAATTGATTCATAGGGATTTTACTTACTCATTCATTGTGCGCTGCTGTGTTTTTGTTCTCCATCTGGTTAAGCTGCCGTGCCTCTCTGTATAGCATTTGCACAGCGTTCACATGATGCTTGGGTACTGAGGTGTCAGTTTTTCATTATGCCCGGATGATGTGAGTTGCGTGGAAAGCCTCCGGAACCGTAAACTCTCATTTCCCAATCATGAATAGGTAGGAAACCAGAGTTCTGCATTTTCATTAACATAAGGTCTTACATGCCAGTTCAGCTTACTACCTGCTAAGCCTCCTAGTCTGTTGGAAAATGTGCATTGGCAGTTTTCCAGTCTTGCTGAGACTCATAAATAGATGGCTTTCATATGAAATGTATTTGCTTTGGCATATTGACACTGGAATACATTATTCTTTTAGCAGTTGAACAAATTAAAATAAAAATGATGACTTCTTTTTTTCAGTGTACTAAAATGAGCGTAATTGGGTTAATATCTTAATCTGGCAGTCAGGAATTAGCTTATATACCCACAATCACATAATTGCACCAGGGGAAGTTTACCTGTTTCCTTTTCCTTGTTCTCTTGATGACTTTCCTACATGTCAATAACTAACAGAGAGTTTGGTCAGATAAAGGGGTTGGAATAACATGGAGAGACCAAAAATATCCTGGTCTCTGAGTACCATCTCTCTAAAATCCTGGTTTAATTGGTCTTGGGTTCAGCCTGGGAACCTGGAGTTTTTTCAAAGCTCCCAGATGATTTCAATGTGCAGTCAAGGCTGAGAACACTTGCTCTTATCATGTGTACCAGAGACAATAGTTTCGTAAGGAAACAGTCTTATATAATTCTTCCTTCCTCTTTTATTTTCCCTAAGTCTAGTCCACATCTTTGGGCATGGTCCTTGACTAGGAGAATAAGAGAGCTATTGAATGGTCCAAGAAGATTCAGATGGTTTCATTTTATACTTCAGTTAATCATATAGAAGTTTAGGGAGAACACTTAGGACCACTGGGAGCTACTATGTAGGTGAACAGGTTTGTCCAAGACCCCCTCTGGCACTTCCGAGCTTGCCCTGGTGTACTCATGAGTAAAGCCTACCAGTGGATACTTACATTTCCAAAGACTTCTGTCAAGTAAGGGCCGCCTCATCTTATAGGTGCCTTAGACTTGTCTGTGTACAAGTATAGTTGTTTTATTTCATACTTCTAAATGGATGTTTAATATTGTTTAGGATTCAAGTGTTTATTCAGAAATCCATCAAGTAGGTATTTGACATCTCATAGTTTTGAACAAAATGGCAAGAACAAGATATATCAAAATATATCTTGAAGGCATGAGTATCATAGACCTTTTAGAAGTGCATTTTCTAGCATCTTGTATAAAACAAGAGCCTTATTTCTGTAAAACTTGATGGACTTTAGCTGGGAATGTGATATCACTTATCTTTCAATGATTTTTTTTTTAAAAGAATTAAACATGCATTTAAAGCCTTGGCAAAAAAAATGGTAACATTCTAGCTACTGAAAACCCATAAGATATTGCACCACTTAAGATGGATACCTTTCCACTTAAGATGGATAAGTTTTAGGGTATGTGAGCCTTTTAAACATTGTAGATATAATTTGTATAATATTCTACTTACTAGTAAACTCTGTCATTCACAATGTCCCCTTTCTCATTTTTCTAGCTACAGTTTTTGGCAAGCCATTTGGTGCGCTTGCAATGCTATCATGAGCTATGGCTTGGCGTTACAAGGTCTGGAGAGTGAAATTGTCTTCTGAGTTTCTGTTTTCAGTAGTTATTAGGAAAACAATTGGACTTTGACTATTTCCTGGTAGGTTTAACTTTCATTTAAGTGAGGCATCTGAATACTTTGTTGAAAATATAATCTTTCACCGTGAAACTATCTGAATTTGAGATTTCAATATAAAATATGCTCTTTTCAGTCATTGAAAAAATAACCTCCTGCAGTTTTCTTCTGAAAAATAAAAATGTGCTTTTATAGAGCTTTTGATAATTATCATCATACATCTGTGCATATACCCACACCATTGTGTTCATCTCCCATCCATGTTATTAGTGAAGAAATGGATTAATTCCACATTGAATTTCATTGTATACAATCTGGGTATTTCAATCTAAAAAAAAGTGCTGTCATTTGGTTATATTTAGGCAAATTTCCTCAGTTTATAATCTAGAATGTGTATTTTAGTCTTCTTCTTTAACTGGATGTTCTCAAAGTATACTTAAATGGCAGGGCCAAACCGTTGAAGAAATACAACAGTGATGACTGGTTTCTCTGTGTCTTTCCATGCTCAACAGTTATAGAGGCATGATTCTATGATAATTTTTGTGTAATCTTTGAATATGCAAAACAAATTATAACAAAAAGGTGTGCACTCTTACTGGATTCTAGTTTGTGTATGTTTATTTTTCATCAGCAAACTTGTCGCTATTTGTGACTTGTTGACCTTCTTCAGAAATATTTTCTTTTCCATTTAAAAATTTTAAACTGAGGCTACAATCAAACCCTTTTCTTTTCTTCATATATAGCAATACTTAAGTTATTTGTATTTCTTATGATTAATTTTATCTGCAAATAACAGAAATCCTAAAATAATAATGGCTTAAACAAAGTAGAAGTTAATTTTTTATCTTCATGTTTTCAAAAAGTGCAGACATAAGGAGTCTGGAGCTGGCAGAGTGGTTCAGCTGTCATCAGGGACCTGGGTGTCCGTATCCTTAGCACACTCAAGGTTGCCTCATGGTTCAAGACTGCTGCTGGATTACCAGCCATCCCAGTAAGAAGGAAGCTAGAAAAGTGAAGTGAGAAACCAAGAGAGTTGTCCTCTACTTTATAAAGAGTCTTTCTGTGAATCCCATACATCACTTCTGCTTAGGTCTTGTTGGTCAGAGCTAACTCACATGACCATACCTTGCTGACAGGAAGGTTGGGATTCTAGAATTGTAGTTGGGTGTAATACCATCCCAAATCCCAAATATATTTGGTGAGTTTTTATTTTTGTTTTTGTTTTTTCTTTTTTCACTAAGAGGGACGAGGAAATAGACATTGGGATAGGAAATAGCAGTCTTTGCTACCTCACTGTTTTCAGATTATGATATTGTAAGATATGCTCAAAGTAATCCAAGTACAAATACTTATATGGCTTGCTGACAGAGTAAAATAAATGATATAAATAAAGCTAGTTAGAAACTTGCCATATTGACAGTTCATTTTGAGCATTTGTCTAAAAATGATGGACTGCAGGAGGAGAAATACCAGGGCCAAATACATAAAAATTTCCCACAACTATATGAAAATTCCAAAATTTGTCTATATGGTAATCACTTGTCTAATGATTTCATTTATTCACAATATCTCTAAGAAATAGAGATGATTGTATATTTGGTCAATTGTTTTTATCAATTCAGAGTTGGTGAACAATTATAAAATTCGAAAGTTCTCAGAAAATACTTGGCTGGTAATGGTATTGCATACTGTAGCTTCTTTAAACACTCCACAGAATTCTTGGGAGTTGGTCATCAGTGGCAGATGATAAAAAGGTGATGAAGTTTCCTGGTTGTGTGTTGCTAAAAAATCATCCCAAAATGTAGTGACTTGAAACAGCAACAATTATTGATTTGCTCACAATTCGACAGTTTGGACAAGATTCAATGGGGATGGCTTATCTCTGCTCCATGTGTCATCAGATGGGGTAGCTCACCTGGAGGGGCTGAAGGATCCACTTCTGTGGTGGTTTAATATACACGGCTAGGAAGTCAGTGCTGGCTATCTACTGGGAGGTCTCAATTCTCCTCATGCGACCTCTCCACATGACTAGGCTGAGCTTCTCACAGAATAGCAACTGATTTCAAAGAGAGATTGTCTTGAAGAATAAGTATTCCAAGAGTACAAGTCCCAATGTGCAAGCACTTATCCAGTTTCTGTTAATGTCTCATTAGCCAAATCTAGTCCCATGGCAATTGAGAGGGGCTACCCATGGATGTATAAATACCAGGAGCTGTGGTTCTTTGGAGGCCATAAAAGTAACTTTCTGCCACAGTAAGTTCTCAAGCAGAAAAAATAAACGGTGTTTATTGAGGTACTACCATGTGCCAGTCACTGTCCTTCAACACAGAGCTGCCCTGCAGAAAAGGTCTTATTTGTCCCATTTTCCATTTAAGATAAATGAGGTTCAAAATGTTTTAAAAGACCTGCAGGAGGTTACAAAGCTCCTAAGTGGTGAGGCTCCATGTTTCTTTTTTTTTTTTTTTTTGTTTTTTTTTTAAATTATTATTATTATACTTTAAGTTCTAGGGTACATGTGCATAACGTGCAGGTTTGTTACATATGTATACTTGTGTCATGTTGCTGTGCTGCACCCATCAACTCGTCAGCACCCATCAACTCGTCATTTACATCAGGTATAACTCCCAATGCAATCCCTCCCCCCTCCCCCCTCCCCATGATAGGCCCTGGTGTGTGATGTTCCCCTTCCCGAGTCCAAGTGATCTCATTGTTCAGTTCCCACCTATGAGTGAGAACATGCGGTGTTTGGTTTTCTGTTCTTGTGATAGTTTGCTAAGAATGATGGTTTCCAGCTGCATCCATGTCCCTACAAAGGACACAAACTCATCGTTTTTTATGGCTGCATAGTATTCCATGGTGTATATGTGCCACATTTTCTTAATCCAGTCTGTCACTGATGGACATTTGGGTTGATTCCAAGTCATTGCTATTGTGAATAGTGCCGCAATAAACATACGTGTGCACGTGTCTTTATAGCAGCGTGATTTATAATCCTTTGGGTATATACCCAGTAATGGGATGGCTGGGTCATATGGTACATCTAGTTCTAGATCCTTGAGGAATCGCCATACTGTTTTCCATAATGGTTGAACTAGTTTACAATCCCACCAACAGTGTAAAAGTGTTCCTATTTCTCCACATCCTCTCCAGCACCTGTTGTTTCCTGACTTTTTAATGATTGCCATTCTAACTGGTGTGAGATGGTATCTCATTGTGGTTTTGATTTGCATTTCTCTGACGGCCAGTGATGATGAGCATTTTTTCATGTGTCTGTTGGCTGTATGAATGTCTTCTTTTGAGAAATGTCTGTTCATATCCTTTGCCCACTTTTTGATGGGGTTGTTTGTTTTTTTCTTGTAAATTTGTTTGAGTTCTTTGTAGGTTCTGGATATTAGCCCTTTGTCAGATGAGTAGATTGCAAAAATTGTCTCCCATTCTGTAGGTTGCCTGTTGACTCTGATGGTAGTTTCTTTTGCTGTGCAGAAGCTCTTTAGTTTAATGAGATCCCATTTGTCAATTTTGGCTTTTGCTGCCATTGCTTTTGGTGTTTTAGACATGAAGTCTTTGCCCATGCCTATGTCCTGAATGGTACTGCCTAGGTTTTCCTCTAGGGTTTTTATGGTATTAGGTCTAACATTTAAGTCTCTAATCCATCTTGAATTAATTTTCGTATAAGGAGTAAGGAAAGGATCCAGTTTCAGCTTTCTACTTATGGCTAGCCAATTTTGCCAGCACCATTTATTAAATAGGGAATCCTTTCCCCATTTCTTGTTTCTCTCAGGTTTGTCAAAGATCAGATGGCTGTAGATGTGTGGTATTATTTCTGAGGACTCTGGCTAGGGCAATCAGGCAAGAGAAAGAAATAAAGGGTATTCAGTTAGGAAAAGAAGAAGTTAAATTGTCCCTCTTTGCAGATGACATGATTATATATTTAGAAAACCCCATTTTCTCAGCCCAAAATCTCCTTAAGCTGATAAGCAACTTCAGCAAAGTCTCAGGATACAAAATTAATGTGCAAAAATCACAAGCATTCTTATACACCAGTAACAGACAAACAGAAAGCCAAATCAGGAATGAACTTCCATTCACAATTGCTTCAAAGAGAATAAAATACCTAGGAATCCAACTGACAAGGGATGTAAAGGACCTCTTCAAGGAGAACTACAAACCACTGCTCAGTGAAATAAAAGAGGACACAAACAAATGGAAGAACATACCATGCTCATGGATAGGAAGAATCAATATCGTGAAAATGGCCATACTGCCCAAGCTTATTTATAGATTCAATGCCATTGCCATCAAGCTACCAATGAGTTTCTTCACAGAATTGGAAAAAACTGCTTTAAAGTTCATATGGAACCAAAAAAGAGCCCGCATCTCCAAGACAATCCTAAGTCAAAAGAACAAAGCTGGAGGCATCAAGCTACCTGACTTCAAACTATACTACAAGGCTACAGTAACCAAAACAGCATGGCACTGGTACCAAAACAGAGATATAGACCAATGGAGGCTCCATGTTTCAACCTACCTCTGAAAAACTCCCAAGTCTTTGCACTTTGTGGGGCCTCTAGCTGCGTTTTTTACCACATGGTCCATTGTCACTGCTGCAGGCATGTCTGCCCTGTGTGCTTTCACTCTAAGGACAATAAAAGACTTACCACCCAATACATTGTTTTTTGAATTGAGAACAAGGGAAAGAGATTCCTGAACATTCTAATTAAACAAGTACCGTTCCCGTACCACAGAGATGCCTAGCAGTGAGAGCTGTAAAAGGAAAGTACTTGGCAGTGAAGCAAGACAAGAAACCTGGTCCTTTGTGCTCTGCCTCATTTCAAGCTTTCTCCTAGCAAACCTGACCAGTGACAATAGTGTCTGAAGTCTTTTCTAGAAAGGTCTCCATATTGGTACCTTTTTTCTGAAGTAAGGGCTTATAACAAGGGCATTTAAATATGCTAATTTCTAATGCTTTCTAATTAGCATATCCACATATCAAAACGTTTACTGGAACACCTTTGTCAATAAAAGTGTAGGTCATGCAGATGGCCATGAAATTCCATTCTCTATATTTTAAGCAGCATCAAGACTGTTCTTTTCCTTCACTGTTTGGCCAGTTAGAATCCCTCTTTAAAATGGGAGAAGTTAGTTACTTATCAAAGCATTTGATTAATTAGCTAGACCTGTCAGGCCAAACAGGACCAGTCAAGTCTTTTAAATCTCTTAATATGAGCCAATTTTCACAATAACTTGTTTCATTCATGGCCTTCACATTTTAAATTCTTGCTCATTAGTGACCTGGTATTGAGCTTGTCTGAAAGGAGAGCATCCGTTGTGTTAAACAGGGCTCATTATGGATTATAGGTTTTCGAATGGGGATGCCTATGCACAAAAGATTACCCTTCCATTTTCCTCTGAATCGCTAATTGGACCTTCGCCTTGTTTTTACAAGCAAAGGCTAAGCTTCAATAAGGAGACAGGCTTTTATAATGCCACAGTTTGGGTTGTACTGACGAGCTGGTGACCTATCATTATCAATACAGATGTGGAACTAAAGTAAAGCATGTGTTTGGATTTGCTAGAGACAATAAAAGTAATGGCTGTTTTTAAAACCAGTAAAACACTGAACTTGATAGAAGGAGAAATTCGTTGAATATATCACCTTGCAATAGCTCAATACCCTGAGTAATAAAATACAACCACCAAACACTCAGAAATAAACACTAGATAGTTTAAACAAAACAAAACAAAACAGAAATGAAAAACAAGCCTGAACCCACAATACCCACGCATTGACTCCTAAGAAAATAGATTTTTATATTCCCAAATAAATACATGTATTACTGTATCCCCAAGGTTTTAGCATCCTCATTGTACATCAGGCTAATGTCTCTAACATAAATTCTTTTTGAATTTTTCTTAGTTAAAATAATCTTCTATTTTGGTGTGTATTTTCAATTTGTTTTAAGATTCTCTTTGTGTTGCTTGCGGTAATTCTTTTTATTTTCTTTTCTTACAGAATTTACTGTTTATTTCCAAATTACTCCAGACCCTAATAGTCTATTTTGCTTTTGGCAGAATTCGTATATCTATTGAATTGCATTCTGTTTTGTTGAATTTCACTCAATGCGTGTCTCTCCAATGACTTCGTTCAGTGACAAAAGATTCAACTACTTCTTTAGGGCCTTTGGGTTGCGTTTGTAACATGTATCCACAATCAGCTGTCATAATAAGCCCAGCATCCTGATTAATTCACTGTACCCTCCAGTCGAAGTATTCACGGATGTAACTAGTTTAAATGCTGATACACAAGTTCCTACTGGTCTTAAAGGAAATGATTTTTCTGGTAGTTTTATCAATTTTAACAATTCAGATTTCATACATTTGAGGTTAGAAAATTCAGCAGACAGCCTAAATGCGGCATCATGCTAATGGAGTCCTGGAAGCTGCTGGTGTTAAAATGAGTAAATTAAGGAGTCAACACTGCTTATTTAGGCACATTAGGATAAAATAGTAGGAGAGCTCGGACTTAACAAAAATCAATTCAGCACGCAGAGTGCACATCCATCAGGGCTTTGTTATGATGTCAGGGCAAGCAGCAACCCTGTTTTATTTTATGAAGAATGCTACATTAGCATCATCATGTCCTTGGACGGCTGTGACATTTGCTGTTATGGAACTACTTTGCAGCAGCCACAGGGCCCCCAGGGACTACTCCAACTACATTAAAAAATTAAGTTGGCATCAAATGACTTATTGAACTCTTTATTGATATCCTTGGGATTTGGTTGTCAATCTACACAGTAGTTAGTCTCCTTTCACAGTGACTGCATTAAGTAGGAAGTTGTAACAGTTATTGACGATTTGAGCAAATTATTTTCCTCTATCCAGCCCCTACATACAACAATAATAGTAATAAACATGGGTTGAATGAAAAGTACATTCCAGGTATGGCATGGATGCTTTGTTTACATGATATGTGGTTTTATTTCACAATAACCCCTAGGTAGATACTATGTCCTCTCTGAGATTTAAGCATTACTTTAGTCACTTAATCAAAAATCATAAACCGAAGCTCATGCCATTGACCCCAGCTATATAAAAGAAGTTTGAAATTTTCTTTTGATCTAAGTTTTGCACCCTGATAGACTTTACAGATGGTGTAACTAATTTGTAATTGTGTTTTATTTTTGTGTACCCATATTCTCCTTGCCAAAAAAAAAAAAAAAAAAAAGTTGTTGGAACATACTCCTTGCTGTGTTTCCTCTTGGAAACTATTAGCCTTCATTATTCAGAGTCTTAGAGGTTAGATATTTAATTTTAGAAGCCTAATTATTGACTAACATTTTAATAAACATTCGCTATTTATTAATAAGAATTCAAAATATATAACCATTTAATTTTTTACATACTAATATCTAATAGTCTCATATGAAGTAGAAAAAAATACATGTATGAAGTGCTACACTCTATTCATATTATTGTCACAACATCTTTTGTTTTCCTTCTTTTAAAATTTTTATTTTTTGATTATGATATTACGTGCATTCATTGGTAAAGTTCAGGAAGGCATAATGAAGAAAATAAAGATGATATATACTGCTTAAAGCATAAGCCCTGCTAATAGTTGATATTCTTTCAGAATTTTTATATACATTTTCTTCTGTATATGTGTACAATTTTCCTATGTTTGCTTTATATATGTATTGTTTTGCAACTAGTCCATGCATTCTAAGTATATAGCAGAATTTGTTTCATTAATTACTTGCTGTTGGAAGTTGATTCTGAGCTATTGTGAGGATGAAAAACGTTTCTTTGACCATTCCTGTATATACAACTTCTATGAAAGAGGCAAAAGGTTATGCATGTTAAATATTCAGATATGTTACCAAAATATCATCCAGAATAACACCTATGTAAGAAGTTCCTGATTCTCACTTTACTTTTAGGATTAACGGGGACAGCAGGGACATTCTTTTCTTAATTCAGTCATTCAAAGCCATTCTGTTCTAGTGCTTACTATGCATTAGGCACTCTGCAAGACCTAAGTGACAGCAATGGTAGGAGACAGATAATCCTGCTGCTTACCTGGAACGTACTATGCAATGGGTGGCGACTAATCTGAAATAAATAATTGTACAAATGCTTTTCTAATGGAAATTGTGTTGTGAAGGAATGTTACATCATTGAACCTGATCTAGCATGGAGAGTCAGGAAAAGCTTCCCTGAAGAGGCGACATTTGACACTTGAAAGGGGTAGGGGTAATGAGTTTAATATATACGGTATTACATCATGCTAATAACCATCAACCACTGCATCTTTACTGAGGAATGCAATGTATGTTTTGGCACATCTTAAGTCAAATAATTTTATTCTGTTTTATTGTTGGACCAACAAAATGGACAAGTTCTCTTTTCCACTTCTCTTCCCCTTTTTGCCCACAACTATTATTAACATGTGACGGTCCAGAACTATTTTTTTCCTTCTTTTTTTTTTTTTTTTTTCTATTTATTGTTACAAAGGTAAACGTCTGCCATGGTAGTTTGCTGCACCTATCAAGCCATCACCTAGGTATTAAGCCAGGGTGCATTAGCTGCTTTTCCTGATGCTCTCCCTCCCACCGCTCCCTGCTCCCCCGCCCCACTGTGTGTTGCAGAACTATTTTTTAAGGGAAAAAACGGTCTCCAATTCAGAAGAGTTGCACAGCTTCAGGATGGGGTTTCATCTTCCAGGCAGTGTATTCGGGTAGCTCAACACTACTTATTTTTTCACCTGAGCCAGCTGAAGTTCTAGCGGCAGTTGTCTAATGATTTTTACGCGTCTTAAGAAAAAATGAGGGGGCATTGGAGCAGTACCATATTTAGAATGTGAATATTAGTGCCTCCATAGTCTGACCTTCTCTCTCTGGACATATTTTACCCATCACTGTGTCCACACACGCCAAAATGACTAGTAAGGAAATGTAAATATATGACCTTTGAATGCAATTTGTTACCAACATTATTTTCTGATTAACAAAATATATTTTTGTTTCATTGAATCAATTATTTTATTAGTCTCAGCATTATTTGTCTATAGACAAAATATCTTTAGTTCTTTGTTAAACATTGCAAAAATGTGCTTTTTATTGTATAAAACTCTACAACTATTATTTCCCTAGAAGTTCAAGTCATAAATTGATAACTTATTATGATAAGTTGATGCAGAATATTGAATGATATAATGTCAGTTTCATGTTAAATTGAGCCATCACCCCTAAATATGAATCTTAAAGAGCTGGGGCTATTTGGTTTCTTTATCCAAAGAAAAAGTGATTCATAACCATTGCTGATGCAAATATTACTACTTAAGATGCAATGGGTTTCTAGTTTCCTCTTTTCTGTGTAAAATGTATGCTTGGTTGACCAGGATTCAGTGAAACCTCTCATCAGGGCACTATGGTTCATTAAGGTTTAAAGAGGCATCACTGAAATTTGAATTGGCCATGCTGTGATTGCCAGGTGTCTCTGAGTAGTAATTAGGCTATGTTATGTTGTGTGCTTTACTTCTGCAATGGTTTTTAGAGTTGTTAAAAAATAATAATAATAGTGGTTAAGCTCTGTGCTATGTGAAACATTGGCAAGTTTCTTAGTGATAGCATCTTTCTGTTTATAAATTGAGATTTAAAAAATCATATTCTTCTAAAAAACATTCCAACACCAAATTTGAATATCATACTGAGTTTGTTTTTCACATATTGGAAAGGGTATGTTAATATAATCTTGTTTCTATTTCATTTTCTCAAACTGGAAGAAATATCTAGATGTGCACATAGCACTACAAAAATCAATAAGTAATCTAGATATTGATTTACTGAATACCCAACATGCAGATTGAGAGAAACCATATTCAAAATGCGACAATTCAGTTAAGAGTGAACTGAAACAAGGGTGCAGTTAGTAATAGGCAGGGAATTACTAGGCAGATGCATATCAGAGCCAGACCCACAAGGGAAGGGCTTATTTCACCTACATGATAAAACAGTTTGTACTCAGGCACTTGAGAAACAATAATTTACCATAATTGAACCAGCCACACATATTTCTTTTATTAAATCAGACCCACAATACCAGCCTGTCTGTGCTTTGCTGGCTAGAAAGTGTCCTCATAAGTCTTAAATTTATCCTTAAAAATATGTTTTTAACAATAATCTTAACTGGCTTTACCTGTACCTAGTTCAAATAGTTTTCTCTTTATGCACGGTGAAATCTCAGTGTTGGTTACTTCATCTGCACATTTCACTCGGGATGATGGTTTGTGAGCATACCTACCTGGGCTGCTATGTTGCGAGCCTTACTTTGCTCACCTGGGTTCCCCCAAGTGTTGTGTTTCATCACGGGGAGGAACTGGCCACTGCTGTCACCTCAGCACCTACCATAAGGCTTGATGTATGATATATGTCTAATATATATTTATTGAATAAGTTAATTACTCTGCATTCCTACCTGTGGCGAAGTGGCTGACACATGTATATCTGCACTGCCTTTTGTGAGTGAGTGAATGAATGTATGCATTTGCCATTTGTTTGGGAATATTTTCAGTTTTATGGACATGACTGTTTAGAGGCATAATCACAGACTTATAGGAAAAAAAGTTTAGGAAAAAATTATTTGCAGATATCCTTTTGGAATATCCATGTAAGATTTGTTTTTTGTCGGTTACTCCCCAATCCTCCTGCCTACCTTATCCCTCCCATTAAAAAAAGGGCAACAACAGCCATGTGCGATGGCTCATGCCTGTAATCCCAGCACTTTGAGAGGCTGAGGTGGGTGGATCGGCTGAGGTGGGTGGATCGGCTGAGGTGGGTGGATCACCTGAGGTAGGGAGTTTGAGACCAGCCTGGCCAACATGGTGAAACCCCATCATTACTAAAAATACAAAAATTAGCCAGGTGTGGTGGTGGGTGCTTGTAATCCCGGCTACTCAGGAGGCTGAGGCAGAAGAATAGTTTGAACCAGGATGGTGGAGGTTGCAGTGAGCTGCGATTGCGCCACTGCACTCCAGCCTGGGTGACAAGAGTGAAACTCTATCTTTAAAAAAAAAAAAAAAAAAAAAAAAGCTACAACACAACATATCTGGCACACATTGTCCTGCCAAGTTGTGAGTTTGCCATCGTTTTCATTTATTGTTGCTCTTGTGCTCAGTAGTGCATGGCACTATGGGGCTTATGTAAGGTTCATGTTTGGTGATTGTTATATTCTTAGGGATGCATTCTGACTATATTGGGTCCCCTTGAGACCAGTGTTGCAACCAAAAGAAGCAGAGAAGATGCAGTTCCTACCCTCCCGCACCTCGACTTCATGCCTTTGCGAGTTCTTTTACTACTTTGTCTTCGCTGAATTGATCAGGCTGAGGAGGAAACGGGACAGGGTCAGAAGCCAATCAGTCAGGTGAAAATATTGTGTTTTGGAAGTAAGGGTGGTTGAAAAATGAGAGGGATGGGAAGGAGGGAGGTACAGAGGTGGAAAGAAGAGCAGGTGCGCTAAGATATGGAATGGTAGTTTGAGGAAGGCTGGGTCCACGTCTTCTATTCTGATGCAGCCCCTCACTGCTGCTTCTTAAAGGGACTTTCGGAGAGAGCCACATTTTAAGGCTTTCTGGAGTTAGACTTCTACCTCTTTGGGGTTCCCCACTGGTCTCAAGGGAACCCAACACAGTCAGGATGCATCCCCAAGAGATTGTAAATACACACAATTTAATTCTTATAATTATCTTTTTCCTGTTTGCATTTCAGTTAAACGTTGTCAAAAATGTCGAGATGTTACTTCTCTTAATTTCAGTTTCCCCACAGAGCAGAGCCTGAGTCAAGACCTTGAGTGCAAGCAGTTTACTTATTTATTTGACTCGTGAGCCTAGGAAGTAGAAGTGAAGTAGAGAGTGAGCTAAGAACAGGGGAAAACCCAGGGAAGGGTTCGATAGATCTTTCTTTAATGATGGAAACATTGTATGTCGACACTGTCTTCTACGATAGCCACATGTAACTATTTAGCATCTGAAATGTGACTAGTGTGACTGAGGAATTACATTTTTAGCATTAGTTAATTTTAGTTAATGTAAGTGTAAATAGCCATATATAGCTAGTCACTGCTGGATTGCACAGCACAGGTCTAAAGGATTGGAAGTTCAGGCGTTTATCACTAACTCTCATTCCATATGTGGGGCTTATGGGGCTGTGGGTGTTAACTCCCTCCTACTTCTAAACTGCCTTGCAAGGGGCTAAGATAGCTGCCATGACTTGGGAGAAATCCCTGAGGAAGAAAAGTTGAAAGAATCAAAGTTCTTGAGAGGAGACACTGCCTTGATGCAAGAAAACTGTCCCAGACAGCTGCAGAGGAAATCGCAGGCTGAGAGGATACGCAGGAGGCACAGAGTGCCTCTGTGATGCCGCCTTGTGAGGCATTGAAACAGCGACAGTTTGGTGTATTCACATCTGTTTTTACGATTCTGAGGTATCAAAGTTCACATCATAAGAAATTTAATTCTGGTAATAATCCTGAAGTTTTCAGTTAATTTAATGCTTTGAAACTTTTAATGTTTTCTGAATAGCTTTTTTTCCTCTCTTTTAAAACTTTAATTATTTCGATTATACTCTAATATAGGCACGAGGACAAAACGGTCACCTCATTAGTAAGTAGTATTTTCTGTGTTTTCAATTATTACATTTTGAAATGCAAGTGGAAAATGCTGTCTGCCTTACATTTTTATTTTCATGGAAGTGTATTCGAATTGGTTTCAACCATCATAAAGACTATTTCAATTTATTTGTCACTAATGAATTCCATAGCTTTGTAAATTGCGTAAGCTAAATAAAAATAGTATAACAAAAAATGTGGCAACTCTGGTGATTCAAAGTGTGAAAAATGATGAGGCTCTATTTTCTTAAAGTTAGATTTAAACTATTCTATGAATATTTAAATTAAAAAAATAAATTTTCTGAGAAAATCTTGCTTATCCCTAAAGATACCCATCAAGCTGTAAAAATGTAGAGTTTATATAGATAAATGAAGATAAATAATATATTAGAGTGTTGCTATGTAGATATGAAAACAAAATTTACTCTTGCTTTTTGCATTTCTATGAAATAACTGTTTAAAGGTTAGGAATAAAGGCCAGAATTTGCATTTAAATGGATATATTTTAAGAAGAAATGCCAATTTGTGACCTTTACCCTTGCCACTAGTGAGTTTTTTTTGTTTTTTGTTTTTTTGTTTGTTTGTTTGTTTTTTTAGGATTAACAATCAAACTTTAGAGGAAACACTAGAAATAGAAACAAATTGATAGAAAATGTTTAGTTTAAACAACTTCCCAGAAAACTTTTTTACAACCTATAGGGAGGGCTAATTGGGCCTTGTCGTGAATCAATTTAATCATGTAAAATATATTTGGTGACTGCAATGATAATGAAAGATTGATCCTTAGTGATATAAATCAGGGGTCCCAATCACTACAGACTCAGTAGAAATGAATAGTTAAAATTGGAAGGGACCAGTGAAATGTATGATGGCAATCACAGGTTATGAAGTTGCTTCATTCTATATATTTATGTATGCATTTAAAAATCTTAAGAAGACACTTCAAATTATATTAGGGAATTTTTAAATTTGTAAAATCTACAATGGGTACTATAATGTATCTACCTGTGAACCACCATAGTTGCTGTTTGATAATAGAGTAGTTTATTCTATTATCCTCCAAGTTGTATTAGCCATTGTTAGATCTCAGTGTTATCAGGGTAATAGAAATTAGGTAGTGATTTAAAGTGTATTTTCAATTATTCCTCTTTTTTCATTGACTAGTTGCATGTCTATGAGAATATGTGTGTGTATATATTTATATATGTGTGTATATATGTATATGTATAGTCTATATAGACTATGTATGTATGTATATTTGTGTATAGACTATGCATATATAGACTCTCTCTGTATACATGCATATGTATATATGTTTGAGTGAGTGAATGATTGAGAAAGAGATTGATTCATCAAAGTTGACCCTCCCCTTACTGTGGTATAGTAGAACTAAATGGAACATATTTTTAGTTTAGTTTTTGCTGTTGTGTGCATGTAAAGTCCCCTATAACAACCTTTTTTTCCAAAACTGTGCCATTTCCGGCACTGCTGTTTCTCCCATGGTTACTTTTTATTTATTACTTGGGTCTTGGACACATGGGGGAAAAGTCAACCTTTGAACTTCAGACCATTCTCCCTGGACAGGTTCAGGAATCAGAAGATGAAGGAAAGAGGATACATGAAGACATATATGAAGTAGGAGTTCCATTCAAAAGTGAAAGAACGTGTAAAATATCAGTTAATGCCAGTTCATATGGAGTCCAGGGTTCTATTTAATATATAAGATAGTCAGTAAAGTCTAACTAAGATGGGCCAACCGAAGTACCCTATTTAAAGGAAATTTGGCATTGTGGCAGTTTGTTAGCCATCACCTCGGCTCTGCCATTGGCAAATTGATATTAAGTTGGGACATTCAGTCCTTGGTCTACTAGGGAAAAATATCCAGAAATTCAGGCTCTTAAAGTCTGAGTGAAGGTAAGGGAAGTACAGAGGGAAAGACCCAGGATCACAGTTCCTATGGGACTGACTCAACCTAACTGTAGTTGTTTGAGGTCAGTGTATCATTGAATCCATTATCACTTGCTCAGATTCTGGACCAGAGCAATTTCTACTACCACTGCTCTGTAACAGGGCATTGCACCATTCTGTTAGAAGCTGGACCTTAAGAAACCATGGCCATTTCAATTCCATTTTGATATTTATTACAGATTTCTTAGTAGATGCCAGACAGTGTGTTAGGTCCCATCACTCATAGTGACTTAGTATCCATTATGGCTAAGTATCATTTTCTTAGCTACCCTCTTCCCATGTAGCTTATTCAGGAAAAGTCAGGCAAGTGTGTTACAGACATAGTAGAAAATGTTATGTCAAATAACAACCTGCCCAGCAATGAAAGATTTTACCACGTCCTTTTTGATTCCTATTTTTGCTAAACAGGTTTAAATCCTTAAATGGTTACAGAATTCCCCCAAAGAATAGATTGTTTGTAGGTGTTAGACAAAAACAATCAAACAAACAAAAAACCCACAAAACTAATAAACACACGCAAAAACTGAGGGGTCCGTACTCAAAAACATGTTGGAAAAGAGAGGGTTAAACAGGTTATTTTATTTCTACTGCAGAGGAGGCTTTCAGTTTGCTGTTACACTGTAATACCCAAGAGGGACTAATGTATACAGAGTTTCTCAAAATCATTTGATCTGGGAATAGTTTGTATTGAAGCATCTTTAGTGACTGGTGTCCTGTAGCACAAATTTGTTAAAATTCCAATGCCCCAGTTTTATCCATCACTAGGAGAAGCTAACTTCAGGGAAACTCAGAGAAGGATGCTGGGAATGGACCTGCTGGTTGTACTTCAAAAGAAGCAAAGGCAAAGGGATCCACACAGAAGCCCCAAAGAGAATCAAGGTTAATGAAGGGCTCTGCATATGATGACTGTCTTTAAAGCAGGAATCCTCCAATCTGAAATGGCACAGACACTGAAGAAATAGAATTAAAATGTCTAAAATTATTAATGTTATCCATAGGTTGCCTATACCAGTCAATCAAATCCTAGAAGATGGAAATGACTAGATAAATCCTTCCCCTTACTCCCATCTTGAGGATTAATTTATGGGTAAGAGGTCCATAGAGGCTTGTTAATAGGAAATCAGACTTTTAGAGCTATATCCTAACTTTTGGCAATGATAGACAGTTAAACAGAATACTTACCTGAATGAATCAGTTTGGCAGAAACATGCACATGATTTGAAAATTTTATGACTCCAAAAGCATATCTGAATATATGCCAATTGATAGCAAATATTAGATGATCCAAGAAATATTTCGTGAAATAATGAAGGTAGTTTGTGTACAAAGCACCTGTGCTTAGAGAGTTCATAAAAGTTTTTTAAAATGATAAGAGGAAATAAAACTCTTATAATAACTAGAAAGATATAATGTATGATCTGTAAATTAAAGAATTTTGAGGAATGAATGTTTTCTCTCCTCTTCATTCTTGAGCCTGTTTCTCTCCTCGAGAAAATTTTAATTCCTTAGGACTAAAGTGGGAGTGTTTATTATGTATGCATAATAAATATCCAGAAAATAATAAATATCTAAAAAAAGACAAATCAATGAGCGAATATCTTTATACAGATGAACTTATCATTAGAACATTTTTGGTTGTCTAACAGGCAGGAAATTGTTAAAAATAAAAATCTTGTTGCAGTAATGGAAAAAATTTAGATGTTCATAGGAGCCTCCAGTGAGGACAATCACATCTGAATGCATCCTTGAAAACAAACACAACGCAACATTTCATTGTTCTATTATTTAACCAATTGGAGTATGAATGGATATGTAACAAAGCCTCGATAATGTGTTTCCTCCCAGTAATTGCATTTCTTTGTAAATGTCTGTTCTTTGAACTAACTGTATCTTGAAATCTGACTTCATAATTCTCAAAATCAGGTGTCTGAGATGGTACTACAAAAGGCTACTTGAGATAAGAGTGACCATATTTAATGATATTGACCAGCCAACTAAACAAAATCATCATTTTGAGCAATCTTTACCACCTAACTAGCAAAACCTACCTTACTATGACAAATTCTCATGTTTTACATAGGAAACAAAATACCAGTGGCTTTCCCTGTATCATGCCCTACCAGGAAATTTAATTTGATTTGTGTTTTGCATGTACTAAAATATTTCTATCTGGATACATGCAAGGCTCCACAAGG
>NW_012105098.1:508336-528091 GCF_000951045.1 Mandrillus leucophaeus | reverse complement strand
CAGAGTTTCTCAAAATCATTTGATCTGGGAATAGTTTGTATTGAAGCATCTTTAGTGACTGGTGTCCTGTAGCACAAATTTGTTAAAATTCCAATGCCCCAGTTTTATCCATCACTAGGAGAAGCTAACTTCAGGGAAACTCAGAGAAGGATGCTGGGAATGGACCTGCTGGTTGTACTTCAAAAGAAGCAAAGGCAAAGGGATCCACACAGAAGCCCCAAAGAGAATCAAGGTTAATGAAGGGCTCTGCATATGATGACTGTCTTTAAAGCAGGAATCCTCCAATCTGAAATGGCACAGACACTGAAGAAATAGAATTAAAATGTCTAAAATTATTAATGTTATCCATAGGTTGCCTATACCAGTCAATCAAATCCTAGAAGATGGAAATGACTAGATAAATCCTTCCCCTTACTCCCATCTTGAGGATTAATTTATGGGTAAGAGGTCCATAGAGGCTTGTTAATAGGAAATCAGACTTTTAGAGCTATATCCTAACTTTTGGCAATGATAGACAGTTAAACAGAATACTTACCTGAATGAATCAGTTTGGCAGAAACATGCACATGATTTGAAAATTTTATGACTCCAAAAGCATATCTGAATATATGCCAATTGATAGCAAATATTAGATGATCCAAGAAATATTTCGTGAAATAATGAAGGTAGTTTGTGTACAAAGCACCTGTGCTTAGAGAGTTCATAAAAGTTTTTTAAAATGATAAGAGGAAATAAAACTCTTATAATAACTAGAAAGATATAATGTATTGATCTGTAAATTAAAGAATTTTGAGGAATGAATGTCTTCTCTCCTCTTCATTCTTGAGCCTGTTTCTCTCCTCGAGAAAATTTTAATTCCTTAGGACTAAAGTGGGAGTGTTTATTATGTATGCATAATAAATATCCAGAAAATAATAAATATCTAAAAAAAGACAAATCAATGAGCAAATATCTTTATACAGACGAACTTATCATTAGAACATTTTTGGTTGTCTAACAGGCAGGAAATTGTTAAAAATAAAAATCTTGTTGCAGTAATGGAAAAAATTTAGATGTTCATAGGAGCCTCCAGTGAGGACAATCACATCTGAATGCATCCTTGAAAACAAACACAACGCAACATTTCATTGTTCTATTATTTAACCAATTGGAGTATGAATGGATATGTAACAAAGCCTCGATAATGTGTTTCCTCCCAGTAATTGCATTTCTTTGTAAATGTCTGTTCTTTGAACTAACTGTATCTTGAAATCTGACTTCATAATTCTCAAAATCAGGTGTCTGAGATGGTACTACAAAAGGCTACTTGAGATAAGAGTGACCATATTTAATGATATTGACCAGCCAACTAAACAAAATCATCATTTTGAGCAATCTTTACCACCTAACTAGCAAAACCTACCTTACTATGACAAATTCTCATGTTTTACATAGGAAACAAAATACCAGTGGCTTTCCCTGTATCATGCCCTACCAGGAAATTTAATTTGATTTGTGTTTTGCATGTACTAAAATATTTCTATCTGGATACATGCAAGGCTCCACAAGGGGAGGTTAGAATTTTTTTTTTTTTTTTTTTTTCAGTGAAACATTCCACATTCCCCCTGAGGGAAATGTCAACTATTATCAGGCACAGCCAAAAAACAGAAAAAAACACATGGAAACAAATGAAAAGAACAAACTGAAAAAGTGTTAAGTCCATACTATTGGGACAAAAACAGTTAATATACGTAAAACAAGGAGAATTGTTCAAAGCTTTTTTTTTTCTTCTTGATATGAATTTGTCGTAAAGCAAACATCTTGTTTGAGTCATTTGTTTATTGTGTGTAAGTGTATGTGGATGTGTAATCGTTTCGCCCGTCTCTTTTGTCAGGAACCATTAAATTCAGTGCCCAGAAAGATGTTGCAAATCAGCTACTATAAAATTAGAATATGCTAGAAAGTCATAATTAATTGTATAAAATTCTTTTACAAGATCAGACGATGGTTCTACATTTTATGTTATATTAAAAACTGAGAAAACGTCATTTGTGAAATCTAATAAGGCAGAACATTATTATGTTCATATTGAAAGTCAGACTAATCTGAGTGGATTAAGGGTGCCTTGTGGAATATCTTGTGTTAGTTGACTAATTCTTGTCCTCATTATTAATGTTCTGCGGCAACTGTAATACCTACAAGTAAACATCAATTCAAAATAACTTCATAAACATTTCTTAATTACCACAGACAGAATATTGTTTGCTGTGTTAATACAGATTAAATAGCATAAATTTACTTTTATCTCTTTTTAAAAAAATAAATTTTGAAAAGCAGATTAGCGAATGGCAGAGCTGTCACCCTTGATAAAGCTGTTTCACATCTTTGGAGAGCTTAAACATGATACACTGAAGTGTGTTCACTGTCCCTTATGAGCATTAAGTGGTTTGTAAGATAAAAGAGAGAAACCAGAAGTAAGAAGGTTTCTATTACAAACTTAGTCATATCATATAAAGGGATGGCGTAGATTAAATTCCTACCCCCACCCTTTGCCCCCTCCCCTTCACTCCCCAGAATTTCAACTCTCCTTCATGACACACAACTGAGCAGGAGACATAGAATCACATTTTTCACAGGGATTTGAAATGTCTTTGTGGTCATGGTCTGGCAGTAATAGAAGCCATATGCTATGGGTCAGGAAGAAAGCTATCTTGAAACAGAAGAACCCATCTCTTGGCCTAACGACCTTGGGAACGTTTAGTCATTTCAAGGCATTTACCGTTGAAGCAGTGTAGGGGTCGTTTGGGCTATGTTTTCCTCCATGTGACTCCAAGTTGTGACGGGGAGAAGTGCATATTATCCATAAAGAAGATAGCATCAGTGATAAGTAAGTGGCCAATGTCAGTAGCAATAAACTTCTCTTCCAGGGCACCTGTTAGGTGATTTGTTGTAGATTGATTTGCATTTCCCTTTGTGATTTTGAACTCCTTTTAGTTTCTTAATACTTTTAAACACAAGTCTGATGGAATGAGAGATCACATGAAAGAATTTGATTTAAGCTGAGTACTTTGTGGATGTTGGAAAAGCAGCTTTTGTCTTAAATTACATTGCCTTTGGAATACCAGCATGTAAGACAAAGCAACATGCTCTTTGTCATGGCTGTTGGCCCATCTCCAGTTGACACACATGCAAGTTATATGGACTGGGCCACTTGAGGTTTCCCATTTCCCATAAAATAATGTTTATCATGGCATGGTGGGGCTCAAAATTGGTCCCTAAGTAATTTTTGCTCCAGTCTCTTGTAGTTATCTCTGAGTATGTCCCCAGAATAGACAGTGATTTGGAGGCATTGACCATTTAACATGCTACTGGTGGACATTCATCAGCTGACCAGTATTTGGGTAAACCTTATATTTGGAAGAGGAGAACTGATTTTTGGATATTAGGAAAGAGAGATCCCCCTCCCCAACTTCAACACCATGGCAAAATTCTTATTATAGGTATAAGCAGGAATTTTCTCAAATTTTAGATTAGATTTTACCAGAAATTCTCAATATTCTACTGCTGAATCTTCAAACTACCAGACACCTTTTGTTCTCCATTTTCTCAAATTGAAAGGGGTGATGAAAATGGTAAAAATGTTTCTTCCCTCTTCCTTTTTTTCTCAGGGGTGTTTGTTACTCATCCTTCTACTTGCCACTAGTATTTAAACATCTTTTAGAATCTCCATATTTTTTATTTTTTTTATTTGTTTAAGATGGAGTTTCACTCTTGTCACCCAGGCTGGAGTGCAGTAGTGCTATCTCCGCTCACTGCAACCTCTGCCTCCCAAGTTCAAGAAATTCTCCTTCCTCAGCCTCCCCAGTAGCTGGGACTACAGGTGCCTGCCACCATGGCTGGCTAATTTTTGTATTTTCACTAGAGACAGGGTTTTGCCATGTTGGCCTGGCTGTTCTTGAACTCCTGGCCTCTAGTGATCTGTCCGTCTCAAACTCCCAAAGTGCTGGGATTACAAGCGTGAGCCACCACACCCGGCCAGAATCTGCATCTCAAACTGGCTTCCTGAAAGAGTAAATTGACCAAGCTTAAAGTAATTTTCTGTTGTTCTTTCTTTCCAGTAGGGACAAGGCCTTGCCATGTTGTCCAGGCTGGTCTTGGACTCTTGGACTCAACCAACCCTCCCGCCTCAGCCTCTCAAAGTACTGGGATTACAGGCATGAGCCCCCATGCCCGGCCTCCTGGTGTTCTTGGAGTATTTTCCTCTGTAGGTACTTGTTCATTTGTGTCCAGAGAGACTTGGGAGACTATAATCAATACTCTTATCAGCCAGAACAACATACATTAATACTAAAAGAAAAAGAGGAAGGTTGAGTTAAACTGGCCCTAAAAATATCAATATTCTCTCATTGGAAAGGTTGACAGGTTCTTTCAAAGAAAGGTCATTTCAGGAACATAAGAAGTCTTTTTCACTTTACTCTTTGCTCTTATCTGAAAGCTCACCACAGTGTTCTTCTATAATATTTTATCATGATCCTGATAGGTTTCGGGATGAAGAATGGAATTTGGCTTAAAGAGTACAGGGCTAGTGTGAGGACACTGCACTGTGAAATAAGCCAGAGTGATTTGTCTTCATCAGATGTTCCATAATAATACTTAACTTTTACTGCATGAAATGAAATGAGTGTTATTATTTCAAAAAGTGTATTTGTAAATTTTAGGTCAAAACTAAGAATAACTCTAAGAGTTTAAGAAATAACATTTAAGTGTTAAATTTTTTTATTGCTTACACTCTAAATATTTTCCTTTGACCAATATGAGAAATATTCCCATTGATATCTCTGTGTATTTAAACAATTGTGAAAATAGAGAACTTGGTTTTAGTTAGATGACTGATGTTCTATAAGATAACTTTATCACATAGATAAAATAATGAAGAAAAGAAATTAAGTAGGCATTCCTTTGAGACTTTCTCTGACAATCAAGTCAGAGGTTTTGATTGAAAAATTCCCTCATTAATGTAGATTGAGTGAATGAACTAATTACTTTGTAATTTGTTCTAACAGAAACTTTCCACTGATGTGAGGGGCAAGGGGAAACCCCACCATCTTCAGTGTCATGGAAAAGATAAAGAAGTAATGGATCTTTGAAATATTTCCCCTAACTTTCAAAACCTTAGCTTACAGTGTTGGAGACTACCTGAGATTACCTTTCAAGTAGATATCTTCAGGAAAAAAAAAGAATATAGAAAGACAACCGTTGCCACATACAATATATTTGAATGACACTACAATGCAGCTTTTGTAGGTGATCAGATAGAAGTGTCTTGCTGTTCTATTGAATTTCAGCTTGAATATCCTTCATCAAGGCAGTTATTGCGAAACAGTGTTGTAAATGAAAGTTAAAACAACGTTATTGTAAGTAAACTTGAGTTTTGTTTTATTATCTGTCATTTATAAGGTAGTAATGCACCATGAAAGGAATCGCATCTTTTGGGTAATAAAGAAATATTCTATGACCTTGGTATTACTTATACTAAGATTGGTTTTAAGACATTTCTTTTGGGTAGAGTACTATAGAGTAGAGACCATGTCACTCCCCCTTTCCCACCCCATTTAGACATTCAGACATTCTTGGTGATTTTTTTTTTTGTAACTGCCTGTCTTATTCCATCTTCTGCTGCTGTATAACAGAATACCACCAACTAGGTAACTTACAAAGAAAAGAGGTTTTTGTTTGTTTACTTGTTTGTTTTATTCACAAGTCTAGAGGCTGGGAAGTCCAAAATTAAGGTGCTGCATCTGGTGAGTGCCTTCTCGATGCATCATACCATGATGGAAGGCATCACATGGCAAGACCGACTGTTCTCCAGAGAGAGGAAACATGGCCTAACTCCCTTCTTTGATAACTATCCCACTTCTGCAATAACAAACCCACTCTCATGATAACAGCCTTCATCCAATCAGAAGGGTGCTGCCCCCTGACCTAATCACCTTTTAGAAGTCCCACCTCTTAAGGTCACAATGGCAATTAAATTTCAACATGAATGTTGGAGGAGACATTCAAACCATAGCAGTACCTTTTTTCTGAAATCTCCCCAGAGCAGTAATCTTTATCCTGAGTATTTCAGTGAAACACTCACATGGAGAGGTGTTTTCTTAAAATTGAGACCTGTCTTTATTAAAAATTATTTATAGTGATACTCTTTTCTGTTCTGTTTACAGTATATCTGAGGAAATATAAAGTGTATGTTATTAGGCTTTGTAATGTTTTATTACTAAGGCAGATATAATAGCTCTAAAGAGAACACTGATGGATAGATGTTTAGACTCAAAGCAGATTTGTGTGCAATTAAAGTAGAAAATGATACCCTACAATCGTTGAGACATTTTTGATGTTCTTTGGCTTTCCACACTGATCTTTTTCTATCTCTACAATTAGTTTGGTTTTGGATTAATGTTTTTCACTCAGATATAGGAAATCAGTAATACTTGAAATGCCATCCATACTACACTGAAGTCCTCAGTGAAACAATAGAGCCCAGCATTCAATCAGAAAAGAAAATGAACTCTAGGAGTCATTTCCAGGAGACATGCTTGCAGTCAAACTTGGACTTTATTTCCTGTCTTCAGAGGGTGCACTTTCATAGTTGTTTTCTATAAGGTTCAAATCCCAGAGTGTGTGTGCCCCTCTCTCTCCATTTATACCATAAACAAAAATTCAGGTCTTTATCATTTCACACCTTGGCTATCTATGGGGCTCTCTCTCCAGCTTCTGGTCTGCTAGTCTTAGCTCCCCTTCTACTATCCCCAACTCTTATTCCCTGGCTTAATTTTTATAAAACAACTATCTGATCATCTCATTTCATGTTCATCAACTATTTTACTTTTTTTTTTTTTTTCTTGCTGCCTCCAGAATATATGGTCTAGTCTAAGCTCTTTGTGTTATGACTGGGGCTAGGAAAGAAAGCCATTATCTAACTTAATGGCCTCTGAAGGAAATATTAGAGCTTTTCTATAAATTTATTTTTCTTATCCTTCTAAATCTGCATGTTTGTATATATTTTATAATATATATACAGTAATATATGCGTATAATTGATGAATAAAAATACAAATACTGGGATATGCTCAAAACACATTTTACTAAGAGAATGCATATACATGGAAATTACAGATTATTAATGTCACTTTGTTCTTTTCTTCTTACTTTTCCACTAGGTGAGCAAGGCAGGTAAATTAAATCTGTCTTGTTGATGGACTGAAAAGTGACCTCAATACATTCTCTCAAGTATGCTACAGGAGTTTAGATTTGTTCACAAATTTATTTTTATTTTCCCATAAAGGCAACCAGTAAACATTACCTCACTTCTGTTTACCTCCTTTCTTTTTGATTTTTCTTTGTGAGAACTTTTGTTTTCTTGGGCATATTTCAAAGAGCTACTAACCTTATTTCTTACATTTGGCCCAAACTGGCTTCTGTTTGCCCACTCTTAACTCCTTTGCCATGAGACTGTACTTTGAATGTATATTCGTGTTTGTACAAGTTCTTTTCTATTCAGTAGTTATTTCTCTTTCAGTCTTAACTTATGGCCCTATGTTCTGATGCTTTCAACCTGCCAAGTACTTTTCAAGCCCCACACCTCTGTGGTCATTTGGTGCTATTGCTACTGCCATTAGCACCACTTCCACCATCACCAAGCTGTCCTGCCTCCATTAGTTCACTTTGCCCCTTATGCTTCTTCTCTCACATAGATATCTCAGAGCATATCTGAGACTATCCTGGCTTTCCAACTCATGGTTCACTGACACTGATTATGAGTTTTTCTTGTACTAGGAGCTAAAAGTGTCTCTCCTGCCATGGCCTGAGGGTCTCAACATTCCATATTCTCTTCATAGTAGGATAATTATATTTTTTTCCCAAAATCCCAGCAGTCTGGGCGACAAAGTACTGGTTCAAAAAAGTTGATAGTCCCAGCACTTTGGGAGGCTAAGGAAGGTGGAACACTTGAGGTCGGGAGTTCGAGACTAGCCTGGCTAATGTGGTGAAACCTTATCTCTACAAAAATACAAAAGAAAAGAAAAGAAAAGAAAACAAACAAACAAACAAAAGTAGCCAGGTATGGTGGCAGGTGCCTGTAATCCCAGCTACTCAGGAGGCTGAGGCAGGAGAATCGCTTGAACCCAGAAGATGGATGTTGCAGTGAGCCAAGATCACGCCACTACACTCCAGCCTTGGTGACAGAGCAAGACTCTGTCTCAAAAAAAATAAAAAATAAAAATAAAGTGGATAGAAGGGCATCTCTTCATAACACTAGCTGTCCCCTGACTACCTCAACCCAAATACTGCTTCTTGTTTTCTTTTTCCTCCTTTAGTATAAACTGAGATGCTTTAAGACAAAAGGGCTACTTCTTTCTCTCAAGAAGAAAGGCTTAAACATAGTGTCCTAGGCAAACTGGTCTTTATGCTTACTATAAATCAATCCAAGATAACTAACTATCAAAAGGCACAGCAGAATATTCTTTCTGGAATTTAAAAGAAGAAGAAGAGCCTTCCCAGTGGATTTTCTGAGTGATATATGGATTCAAGCTCTTTACATTTTGGCCCTGTCTGCCTTCTTAAACTTATCTCCTTTCTTCTTTTTCTAATATTCCCATCACATTGAGCTATTCTCTATTTCTTAGACACTGTCTACCTCTCTGCCTTTGTCCATGGCCTTAAATGCCTTCCCAGCCACAATCTAGCTGTTGAAATCTCATCCATCCTTGAATATCTAGCTCGTGTAATGTTAATGGCCATAGAACAGCCTCTGCTAACCACCCCCAGCAAAAGCAGCCTCTTTCTCTCTCATGTGATGCCTTGTGACATTTATTTCATAATCTTGTCACATTCTGACTTTATGATTTTTTTGTATAATTTTAAAAATTATATAATATCTAACCTGCTAGTTTGTAAGTTCTTTGAGGACAGGTTCTATGTCAAATTCATCTTTGTGTATTCCTGACAGCCTAGTTACAATGATATTAATATATTGGAGGCACAGTTGTATTTCTAGAGAGGACTATATGGCTGAACAAAATGTTTCACAATGATATATTCTTCTGATAGAATTTTTAAACCTAATATTATGAGAATTTCTTGGTCAGCAAAGAGACAGTAGTGTATCATTCTGACACTCTTTTGAGGCACATGTTTATTCAGTGTCCACCCTCTGACAAGCAGTTATTTAATAATTAAAAAAACAAAATCTGTAGCTTGATTATATGCTTAGTCAAGAAATTCTTTTGCAGTTCTAAGGAAAATCTTCAACAAACCCAATTACTCTCCCAGCAATGCACTTCAAAGGAGAGAAGAATGCACTTCTTGTACAGAATTCCTGGATATGTTTGATCATTAGTCAGGGCAAGTAGTTTGACTTGAGGCTATTTACTCAGCAGGAATTAAAAAGTACAGCATTGCTTCAACTAAGAGGAGTGCCCCATACCTTCCCCAAGCAGAATTTAATAATTTGATCTGTCAGAGGAGGTGCAGAGGTTGTCTATAGAAATGAGTCACGACCAGTCAGATTTGGCTGACTTGTGGGCTATTAAAAATGTTCCCTCCCTCAAACGGCATTTTTCAGGAATAATAACAACAGAATCGCTTGGCACCATGTGATTGACCAAGAACCTGATCATTTCACAGCAGTACTTATCACTGAAACAGTTTTTTGTTTTTTTGAGTCTAAGCCAACTCCACACTTGAGTATTTTTTTTTTTAGTATATCTAAGTGTTCTATGGCTAGTATTTATTTCATATAGCAAGTGCCACAAAGTATTTTTGATGTAGTCAAAAAAGTATTTCTGATGTAGTCAAAACAAGCATAGTCAAAAATATAACATGATATTATTAGACTCCTAATTACAAATATTTGGTAGAGACTATCAGTTTAAGAAAAAACTGCATTAAAATCTCAACTTTATTTATTTATTTATTTATTTTTTTGAGACAGAGTCTCGCTCTGTCACCCAGACCGGAGTGCAGTGCCGCAATCTTGGCTCACTGCAAGCTTCGCCTCCCGGGTTCATGCCATTCTCCTGCCTCAGCCTCCTGAGTAGCTGGGACTACAGGTGCCCACCACCACACCCGGCTAATTTTTTGTATTTTTAGTAGAGATGGGGTTTCACCATGTTGGCCAGGCTGAAACATTTTTGGAAAACTAAATATATGTTTCATTATGTAAGATAGACTTTATACTTTTTGGGGGGGAAATGTACATCACCTTTTAATATGTAATTTTTTTTTCTTTTCTTTTTTTTTGAGAGGGAGTCTCGCTCTATTGCCCAGACTGGAGTGCAGTGACTTGATCTCGGCTCACTGCAAGCTCAGCCTCCTGGGTTCACGCCATTCTCCTGCCTCAGCCTCCCAAGTAGCTGAGACTACAGGCGCCCGCCACCATGCCCAGCTAATTTTTTGTATTTTTAGTAGAGATGGGGTATCACCGTGTTAGCCAGGATGGTCTCAATCTCCTGACCTTGTGATCCACCCGTCTCAGCCTCCCAAAGTGCTGGGATTACAGGCATGAGCCACCACACCCAGCCTTAACATGTAATTTTTAACCACTTTAGGTTTTAATTAAATTTTATTTGAGTTATAAAAATGTTCATTACCATTTGGCATATTTCTCAGCTAAAATAATTAACAATAATGATTAAAATTTCCCATGTTTGATTTTCTTATTTCAATTTTTATAAAAATGATGCCTTCAGCTTATAGAAAATAAAGAAACTTATGTACACATAGATGGTTTAGACAGTATCTATTTTTCACCATGAATATCGCTGAAAGAAATAACTATCTTTTAATCTTTAGACAAAAGAAAAAAAAAGTACTAGTGAATTTTTTATTATTGATTACTTTAAAAAAAGAGTAAAACTACTTCTGTAATATTAATTTTTAAAAGTTAATTCTCATATTCTAATGGGAGTGTAACGAGTTTTTCTTGCAGTGAACTCTAATGAGTTTAGGAACGTGCTGCCATATTTATGGTAGAGGCTATGCAAATTGGACTGATGTTTATTTATGCATTTATTTCATTTGGGAATCTAGTTTGGGACCATAAGTTTGCTGGAGAATTTGTTACAGGAAAGAAAGTGTATGAAGAAGGCTTCTTGTCTCAGGAGTGGAATTAAGGTAAAATTAACAAGGAATTGAAGTTATCTTTGATCATGATTTTTTATTCCGTTTTTATTCACTTTGAGGAAGTGTTGCCTGTTTTTTTTGATGTTCAGCAGAGCAGTACAATGCAATACACAGAAGTATAATGTTGAATTTTCATAATAATGTTTGTGATGCAAATGAGGCACACTTCAAAAAGTAGGATGATTAGCATTTCTTGGTAAGATGACAGTCCCCCCTTTTAAAAAAAAAAAAATTGTTCATTAGTTTTATCGGTAGATTACATATCCAGATTTCAATTTTGAAGTGCATACTTTTTGCTTATAATTATAATGTGAATTTAAATAGTTTTAGATTGTGCATTTAAAACAATTCTTCTGTCACTGAATTGCACTCTGAATTAATGAGCTGTTTGCCACCTCAGAGCCCTTTGCTTTGAAATTCAGTCCAGTTTAAAGTGAACTCCAACCATTTCAGGCCAGCAGCTCACAGAAGGTTGCAGGATTAATGAGCTCCAGGGGCTCTGTGGCTTCCTTAGAAGCATTCATCACTAAATTCTATTCTTAGGGAATATCATCCTTGTGCAAGAAGATGGGGAGCTGCATGTGGAAAAATGCTATTCAAACAAATAATTCGAAAATTGCCAATGAAGAGGGTTCTTTCTTCTCACTACAGATGAAATACAAGAGATGTATCTAAGACCAGAGCTTTTACTTTCTCTAATGGGAGTGAAAATAAAATTGATGGATATTGTAATAAGATTACTAATGTAGGTGAAACAATGCTTCCCTATAGCTTGTTATATAACACTGTTCTCATTCACTTACTGAACTTCCTAGGGGTTAGATAAAGAACTTGTACACATCCACTGTCAAATATACTTCTGCATACATATGCTCTTGGATATCATAGCCTATTTGTAAAACTGTATCTGTCTCCCTACTTATCCTGTAGGAATAGCTAGTGTTTCCTCTCCTTTTAGATCTTCACAAGGCATCCTCTGAGTTTATAAAACAGAGAGAGTAATATGGGAGAGAAAGTTGGCTCTTGCCCTTTAGAGAGGCATTTCTTGGGAGCTGACAATCCCCTTTATAAAATAATGGTTATTAATTTTGTGAGTGGATTATATAACCAGATTTTCATCTTGAAGGCAAATCAAATTGTTTTTACCTCTTGGGGAGTTTGTGTACTTGAGGTTGTGCCATCTAATTAGGGCAACCAGGGCCAAGGATGGCAAATTCATGGCAGTCACATGGATACTCCACATCCTCCGGCAGGCATCACTTATCAGTCGTGGCATTTTTCTCACAGGAACAGCATTCTATCTCACTGAGACACAGCCTCGGAATTATTTTCAATACTGTTCATTGACCCCGGCAGCCCCTACCTCTTGACTGGAGTTGGCAAGTGAGATACACATGTGAGCTGACTCTCTTCTGGTTAGCCTCTTTGGCACAGTTAGGTGCTCTGACCTTTTGGACAGACCTGCAAAATCCAAGCCTATCTTCAGGTTTCAATTAGATGTTAAGATGTGAAAATATAGGCATCTTTAAATTGATGAAATATTCAGCCACTTCGGGTCTGTGTCTTCCCAACTAATCATGCTTGTCATCTGCATTTTATTCCACCAACTTTATTCAGGTTTTACTCCTCACCTTACAGTTGTTTTGCTGCTAGAATGTGAAAATATCTTTTAATGCCTAAATTGATATCCTTGAATTAAAGGTGGGTTGATGTTGCAACTCTAACTTTGGTGTGCTGGAGCTGTCTTGCAGCAGTAGGGAGTAAAGTCTAGGCCTACCAAGCATTATGTGATGTCCTTCCTCAAGCTCTCTCTCAGCCAGGCACAGTGGCTCATGCCTATAATCCTAGCACTTTGGGAGGCTGAGACAGGTGATCACTTGAGGTCCGGAGTTCAAAACCAGCCTGACCAACACAGTGAAACCCCATCTCTACTAAAAATACAAAAAATTAGCCGAGTGTTGTGGTGGGTGCCTGTAATCGCAGCCACTCGGGAGGCTGAGGCAGGAGAATCGCTTGAACCTGGGAGGTGGGGGTTGCAGTGAGCCGAGATTGTGCCAGTGCACTCCAACCTGGGTGACAGGGCGAGACTTTGTGTCAAAATAAATAAATAGACAAGTAGTAACTCTCACATCTAAAAGGCAGGAACAGATTGTAGCAGATAAATGTCCCAATAAAAATAGGCTCCTAACCCTTACTCTGGCATTTGTGTTTCATCATAGCGAATTTGGATACAAGAAAGCTATTGAAACTGAATCTTCTCCTACACCTGAAAAGATCTATAACTTCAACCACTCCATGGAAAAATATACCAAAGATTAAGTATCTTTCTCTATTGGATTCCTGCAGGTTAGGATTTTTTACAGATCACGATGACTTGATGAAATCTCACTAACTTGTGGCCAAAATAACGTAGGATGGAGAGCCATAGTTTAAAAGTTTAAAAGCTTTGGGGGTCATCGAGGTCACTGAAATTCTGTTTGCAACTTGTTTAGCTGGAAAACAAAAAGCATGAAGATAAGACTGGAAGATGAACATCTCATACCATCAATATATAGGTGATTTGAAGCTCTACAACAATTCTAAAACCCAGCCTAATAAAGTATGAAACATTCTGAGGAATGTTCATAAAGATATGCAAATGGACTTTGAAATGGAAAAAATGCAAATCAGTTGAGGTGGCACAGGGCCAATTTACCCATTCTCTCTCAGGGAATATCAGAGCTTCACAAGTTTAACTCAACGGGAAATGTACACATGCTGACTTCCTTCAGATGAAAAAAAGATTCCACCTGCAACTAGTTTTAAACATTTCAGATTTGTTTGCCACTGTTGTATCACAGATGCTTCAAATAGATTGTTTAATTTTCACCCACATACCATTTAGGAGCTGTTTAGTCCTCTCCCTAATGAAAGAGAGATGGGCAATCCAGGACACCCCACACTTACGGGTAGGTTTCCAGATATTTCGGTCTTAGATGCCACTGGTACTTCTAAATAATTCAAAATATCAGAGAGCTTACTCCACAGAGCAGAATGTGTTATCTTAGTTGGAATTAGCTCTATAGCTAGATAGAGATGTCTTATTATTCAGAATGGAAGACACCGTGCTGGTAAATATTATAATTTGAAAATGTTAATGTAAAAGAAGCCTCAATATAGGAAAAGGTGACGTAAATATCAAAGGGAATTATAATATATAAAAAAGATAATAATGTTTTAAAGAGTGATGAATAGCTGTGGGAGGAAGAGTTAAGGCTAGATTTTACAACTTCTATTTTTTTTTTTTAACCATAGCAATGACATTACAGTCCTGAATGAAGGGCTGTGTTGTGATAGGACGTACCTTTTACTATGAAAAAATAAGGTCTCATATTATTCTTTTATTTTTTTTTCCTTTTGTCTGGGAAAAGAAGTGAGTATGTCTTTGGAAATAAAAATACACAAAGTAAGTTGTCATGGAGGGAAAAGCTTGAAAAGAATCACTTACCTTTTATGAATTATTTTTTAAGACTACACAGGTGAGTTTTTTGGTTTTGGAAATTCTTGAACATTTTGATTTCATTCTTCCTGGAGAGCCACTGATACTGGAGGCTGAACACCACATAACAAATTAACAGTCCCCTTTCATTTGTAGCCTCCAGGGAGATAAGATCAGTTTAGTTGCTAATGAATTTTGGTCCCCAGCACAGAACAATTACAATGGAATATGAGGACAGTTTCAAGAGCATCAGGAATATTTTACCAAATTATATTTAATCTCCTCTCACCCTGTTTACAGGTCAGCTTATTAAAGTTGAAAAATTCTTGGTAGATGGTTTCCATGGAGAAAGAAAATTATTTCTTTAGGTAAACTATTCTAGGGTTAATTTGATTCAACCAACATTTATTTAGAGTTTCACATGTGAAACACAATGCTGTCTTAAGAGCTACAGGAATACTAAGATGAAAGTGGAAAAAAAATGGTTGCCCTTAATTAAGTTGGCATGAAGTTCATATATACAAAGATGTACACGGATCTAGGATAAAATGTGGCAAGTACTATCATATAAGCATAAATAAAAAAGAAATTGTACTCTTCATACAAAGTCTTGTTTGCCCGTCATAACAACCCTATTTTAAGATGTAATTATTTCCATTTCACAGAAAACAAAACAGTGTCATAAAGCAGCACATCTGGTAAGTAAAGCCAGGACTTGAACCCACGCTGTATACCAGCCATCCCACAGTGCTTTCTTGGTGCTAGGGAGGAGCCAGTAATAAAGCATTTCATAGAGAAGGTGGCATGGTAATGGACCTTGAAAGACAGGTGTCATCTCCAAAGGTGGCCAGACAGAGGGGACATGTCAGAGAGTCATGCATGAAAGAGGAAATTTAAGCTTTAAGGACAGGATGGATGAGACTTCCAAGGGGAGAGCAAAGACTGGGAAAAGCATCTGAAAGTGCACCCTCTGGAACACTCCATGAGAGATGGGAGCAGACGGGAGGAGGCGGCACAGGAGCCAGCTAAGGAGATAGGGAAAGAGCAGTTCAGCCAATTTGAAGTCATTTTGGACAGCAAAGTGGCCAAGAAACCAAGGTACAACAGTGCAGCAAATCAAAGGGGGACCCCACAGTAGTCCGTTTCAGAGAGAAAGATACGTGGGGACTAAAAGGACCCCCAGGAGCCTTCTTGATCTGGGGGTCACTGGTGACTGTGAAAGGTATAGTTTCATTAGAGTGATGGTAAGGCGTAGAGCATGGGAAAAATTGCAGTGGGCAGAGGATGAAGTAAAAGGGGAAGAGGGCAACATGAAAATTGATCACTGTTTCAAGAAGTTTAATGGCGGAGGAAACAGGGAATGCAGCGTTATCAGTTTTGCACACTTACAAGCCCAGGTAGGATCCTCATTTTGGAGAGCCCCTGGTAACATCTGATATGGGAGCAGGCCCCCAAGGTGGCTCTATGCCAGAGTTTTTGTTCTGAGGATGCCAGCATGAGGCCACACTTTGGTATCAAGTCACAGGACCCCTGCACCTTTGTGTGTCAGCCTGATCTGGGGCATAAGACTAGGGGCAATGGGAAATCATATTTCTCCAGTTGGAAACAAATTTTGTAGAGAAATTTGCTTTCATGGCTTAACATTTGTAATGCCCTAGGTTGGGAAACCACCCGTGCCCATTTATGGGCCATGGTTAATTCTGTTTCATTCTGTTCAACGAACTTATCCCTAGGTACTCTGTGTGAAGCCTCACTGTGGCTCAGAATCCACAACATGTTTCAAAGACGTTGCTGTCATCAAGAAACATAATCTCTTTGGGGAAGCAAGAAGCAAAAGTAGCCCTTCATTGTAGTCTGATGAATGTTGTTGCTGTGTAGGTGGGTGAAGGGCCTGGTCATGGAAGGACTTACATATCACGCTTGGCTCTCAGATCTTATTCTGTAGATAATGGGGCAATTCTATAGTGTTTTAATAGGAAGGAGCTTCACTGTTTTCGTTCTTTACGGAGATTATTCTGACTGAGGTGTGAACAGTGTGTGTGTGTCTGTGTCTGTGTCTATGTGTATGTGTATGTCTGTGTATGTGATTATTCTGACTGAGGTGTGAACTCTGTGTATATAAATGGGGATAGAGAAACAAGTTTGTGACACATAAAGCAACACTCTAGATAAGAAACCTTGACCTGAATAAGGCCAGAGGAAGTGGGTTTGGAGAGGGCAGGTGAAACTTGCTTTTGTTAGTGACTGAATTTACTACCAAAAGAGGTGGGGAAGAGTCAGGTTGCTTAGGTGTTTCCTGGGTTCTTTCTGGTTGACTGGTAATGCTTTCATGGCCCATCTTCCTGTCTAAATTAAGATGTTCATAGACATTTTAAAAATAGGGTGGAGTCTGGAGGTAGAAGACAAAGCTGTATAAAGTCAAAGTAAGGAGAAAAAAAAATGAAGAAAAGCAATAAAGTGAAATAGAGAGAGCCAGTAATTATTTGCTGTCACAACCCATTCTTAGGTCACCTTTCGGTTTCAGTTTTCCATCAATACTTTTCTTCTTTTCTCCTCTTTTCATTATTAAATGCCTTAAGAAATGAGTATGCTGCATTGTTAGAGTTGTGATGGCTTACATGAGAAGAACTTCAGAGAAGTGAGTTCTTGGAATCACTATGGTGGTGGCCAAGTATTTGCTTATAAGATTTTATTTGACATCTACAAGGAGAAATATACACAAACTTTTTTTTTTTTTTTTTTTTTTTTGGTGCTGGAAATGGGAAAAGTAACAAGAATTTAATGAGTTATAAGGAAATGTAAGAGAAACCATTAAACATAACTATAATTACATGGACCCCACTTAATACAAGTGTATTTTAGTTAGATTTGGGTGTATTTTGTGTCTATTAAGGCAGGTGGGCAGTTTGTTCATTTGGCTGGAATCCTGGGGCAATTAGGTCAGCATTAGGGGCTTAGTATTTCTGCAGACCATTTAGTTTTAACCTGCTCTATGACCCCAGGACACTTTCAACCTCATCATTACCCTGATTTTTGTCTGTGAGTTCAGGGAGGCACCAATCAGAGAATGTCAATAGCTTTCTAGCACATCTGTCTTCACCAGGAGAAAGCTGTGGTCAGATAAGTAGGATTCCTCTTTACATAAAAAGAATAGCCTGTTCCATCATTAGAAAAATTAGAAACTGTGGTGAGAAGTGCAATAATTAGTGACTACTGAATGCTTGTTCTTGAATTTGCTTTATAAAAAATGGGATCTGGGAGCCTTGTTAATGACATAGCTTTCTTAGAATAGTTTTTCTACAACTATATTAGTATACTTAATGAATGACTCATAGAGTACTGGTAGGCAATAGACCTGGACTTAATGCATGGAATGTCCTACTAAGCATGGTTTGGTGAGCTGTCTACTTTGATTCTAGGATAGTTTATGTTTAATTATGCCACAACTTGGGCTTATGCTATCTTCTGATGTAATGGCAATAAAATCAATTATATTTTACACTACAAACTTCATTAAAAAACAAAAACCTTAAGTTTGTCACTCAAGAGTAAGCATCTGTATCCAATGCAGGAAAGAATGCAGGTTTTGTGGGGACTAAAACACTAAGGTAAGCTCTCTTTAAGAAAAAGACGGAATAGGAACAGCTCCAGCCTTCAGTTCCCAGTGTGAGCGACACAGAAAACAGGTGATTTCTGCATTTTCAACTGAGGTACTGGGTTAATCTCACTGGGGCATGTCGGACAGTTGATGCTGCTCCGTGGGTGCAACCCGACCAGCAAGAGCTGAAACAAGGTGAGGCATTGCCTCACCTGGGAAGCACAAAGGGGAAGGGAATTCCTTTTCCTAGCAAAAGGAAATTGAGACACACCTGGAAAATCGGGTAACTCCCACCCTAATACTGCGCTTTACCAAAGGTCTAAGCAAACGGCACACCAGGGCATTATATCCCACACCTGACCCAGAGGGTCCCACGCCCATGAGAGCCTCCCTCATTGCTAGCATAGCAGTCTGAGATCTAACTGCAAGGTGGCAGTGAGGCTGGGGGAGGGGTGCCTGCCATTGCTGAGGCTTAAGTAGGTAAACAAAGCTGCCGGGAAGCTTGAATTAGGTGGAGCCCACCACAGCTCAAGGAGGCCAGCCTGCCTCTGTAGACTCCTCCTCTGGGGACAGGGCATAGCTAAACAAAAAGCAGCAGAAACCTCGGCAGAGGTAAATGTCCCTGTCTGACAGCTTTGAAGAGAGCAGTGGATCTCCCAACACGGAGATTGAGATCTGAGAACGGACAGGCTGCCTGCTCAAGTGGGTCCCTGACCCCTGAGTAGCCTAACTGGGAGATATCCCCCACTAGATGCAGACTGACACCTCACACCTCACATGGCGGGGTACACCCCTGAGACGAAGCTTGCAGAGCAGGAATCAGACAGCAACACTAGCTGTTCAGCAATACTCTATCTTCTGCAGCCTCCACTGCTGATACCCAGGCAAACAGGGTCTGGACTGGACCTCAAGCAAACTCCAACAGACCTACAGCTGAGGGTCCTGACTGCTAGAAGGAAAACTAACAAACAGAAAGGACACACACACCAAAACCCCATCAGTATGTCACCATCATCAAAGACCAAAGGCAGATAAAAGCACAAAGATGGGGAAAAAGCAGTGCAGAAAACCTGGAAATTCAAAAAGTCGGAGCACATCTCCCCCCAAAGGAACACAGCTCATTGCCAGCAATGGAACAAAGCTGGACGGAGAATGACTTTGATGAGTTTAGAGATGAAGGCTTCAGTCGATCAAACTTCTCAGAGCTAAAGGAGGAACTACGTAACCAGTGCAAAGAAACTAAAATCCTTGAAAAAAGAATGGATGAATGGATAACTAGAATAATCAATGCAGAGAAGACCTTAAAAGAACTGACAGAGATGAAAACCATAATGCGAGAACTACGTGATAAATGCACAAGCTTCAGTAACCGACTCGATCAACTGGAAGAAAGAGTATCAGCGATTGAAGATCAAATGAATGAAATGAAGTGAGAAGAGAAGTGTAGAGAAAAAAGAGTAAAAAGAAATGAACAAAGCCTCCAAGAAATATGGGATTATGTGAAAAGACCAAATCTACGTCT
>NW_012105098.1:501510-504376 GCF_000951045.1 Mandrillus leucophaeus | reverse complement strand
GCACACCAACATGGCACATGTATACATATGTAACAAACCTGCACGTTGTGCACATGTACCCTAGGACTTAAAATATAATTAAAAAAAAAAATAGAAAAAGACAAATGTACAATATAAAATTAAGTATAAAGTAGTTAGTTAAATTCAGTCTTTCATGTAAGGTGATGGAATTTTTGTAAAGTATTAATAGTCGAGAAAGTTTTTTCTCCATTTTATAACTCTCGATTGATAATAACATGTACATTTTTATAGTTGTGGTTAAACTTGCGAAGACTTCTTTAGGCTTCTTTTCCGATGAACTGCAAGATTTTAGAGCATCTCAAAATTTCTGGTGCAGGGACTAATCTTAGATGCTTTAGAACTGGCTGTCTTCATTAACTAGCTTGTTACCATAGATTTCTCACTTTTGCTAATTAAAAAATATGACCATATGAACACATTGCTAGGACCCCATCCAAGTCCTTAAAAGGGGCCTGGCAGGGGAAGGGTATTGAAGCTTAAGCTCCATTGTTTCATGGTAAATTTATCTCTGATCCGACAGCATCATAATTTTCCACTGAATCTGTCCAAACACCCCTGTTGTACTCAATAGTCCAACAAAACAACATAACCTTTCATACTTAATACAATAAGTCAGTTGAGGAAGAATTCAGAATTTTAGTGATCCTACCAAGTTTTTTTTTTTTTTTTTTTTTTTTTAATAAGGCACAGCTCAATTCTTATCTCTTAATTTGACTGGCATACAATGACTTATTGTAAGACTGTTACGTTAATATCTTTGTATCTCTTACAAGCTTTAATTTACCCCCGATGGCATGAAAAGAGACTAAATTCTCATATAAGAACATGAAAATATTTTTAAAGATGTTATCTCTTATGGTATGTCTTTTATAGTCTACTGACTAGATTAGTTGTAGGCATCTAAAATAATAACTAATCTCAACAGATAGTATATAGCTAAATAGAAATATCGTATGTCTAAGCAATTATCTTGTAAAGCGAACTCTTAACATTTTAAAATGTTGTTATTTCTAAGCCTAAAATAAAATGCAGCTTGCTATTTAAGAAAGATTTCAGAAGAGATACAAAGATCCCATTGCACTTTACATGACTTTGTGTTAAATTTATCAAGATCCATTGTATTGCATGAAACATACTTAGTTTCATTAAAGATGTTTGAGCCTCTCTCTTTTTTATGCCTCCTGCCCCCTCTATGTACACAAATTCAGCAACCTAATCATGTTGCCTTTGATCAAATTTAATTTGTATTTTTCCCCAGTAATGCTGTCTGGTGGCAGTTTAATAGAAGTTAATTAAAATAAATATTCACACACTTTAATAGAGCTTAATGATCTGATTTGACTTAGCAAAATTTGGCAGAAAGTCTAGACGCTGTAAGATATACCTATATTACTTGACTTCGATAAAGGTTTAATAAAACACAGGCCAGCCTTCAAAAAAAGGGAGAAATGGGGAAATCCAGTTATAAAAGCTATCGGAGCATTTAGTTAGAACTATGCATACACAAACACATCCCATTGAATTTGTATCCACAATAAAAATCGGACTGTTTCTTGTTTTTCTATTTTATTACAACCATAAAATGAAAGTGTGAATAAATAGGCAATCCACTTGTTAAGTGGCAATTTGGATTGACAAGCTATTTTCCCAAACTTAATTTCTGGATCAGTACTTCTCATCCTTTAATGTGAACAGGAATAACCCAGGGGTGGTGTGAAAATACAGCTTCAGATTCAGCAGGTCTTGGACAAAGCCCGAGATACTGTATTCTAACAAGATCCCAGGCTATGTCCATGCTGCTGGTGAGAGCACTGCACCTTGAGTAGCAAGGCCCTAGATAGTGAAGTGAAGAGAGCAGATGTGGGACAGTTGCCACCACCATCATCACCATAATTGTATGGATAATAATATGTAAATGACCCCACCTCTCAAACATACAGTCCTTTCACGTATTTCCGTCATCTCATTTTGGTCTTCACAATATATAATGTCACATGCTTATCTCAGCCTGAGTGCCACTGCTTGTAAAGCCAGTTACGTAAGAATATTAAATTTCAGAGTCTTAACCCGTATAATCCAGCATAAACAAAGCATAGCTAGGTTTATCTTTCCAAAGGGTATTCTCCAAATCTTGCTATTTTCTCACTCAAGATTCATCCAGCGGAGTATCTCCTCTGCTCCCCAATCCCATAAACCATCGTCCCTATTCTCTGTCTATTCTCCAAGGCTGATCATCTCACTGTCCTCCACACAGGCTAGTTTTATTTGTGAATCCAAATTCTGCATATGCAGTTGCCTGACCAAGAATGCTCCTACTTACATCTACTGCTCCTCATGAAATCTGGTAAACTACTTCCTGCACACACAGGCTCTGAGGGGCCTGGCCCCTTGTCATCTGGCAGACCTGAACAAGGTGAAGACACTCTAGAGCTGTTGGAATTGTTCTGATGTATGCTGGGAGATATTTTTTAGCTTCCTGCATTTTAAAGCACCCTAACATTTGTGCCCATTAACTCCCAACGCCTGTTTCTTTTAGATAATGTATCAAAGAGATTTCTGTAGTTGAAGTTCTGAGGTGTGACAAGGGAGCCCTGCCTTAGCACACATGTCCAGATGTTAACACCACAAGTTATAAACAGCCTTCATTTACAAAATTCGGACTTAAAAGCCACAAAGTGAATAGGTAATTAATGTGGAAAGTGGAAAGATTTGATTTAGAGAGAAGGAGCCATTAGACAAATACTAATTTAAAGGAATTTTCACATTAAGTTCAATAAAATTAAATATTAATAATGAACAATTAGTATCTCTGTGGAGCTATTTAGTCAATAGGGAAATGTATTTT
>NW_012105098.1:468682-501355 GCF_000951045.1 Mandrillus leucophaeus | reverse complement strand
CTGGGATTACAGGCGCCTGCCACCACGCATGGCTAATTTTTGTATTTTTAGTAGAGAGCGGGTTTCACCATGTTGGCCAGGCTGTTCTCGAACTCCTGACCTCAGGTGATCTGCCTGCTTCGGCCTCCCAAAGTGCTGGGATTACAGATGTGAGCCACAGTGCCTGGCCAGGAAATGTTTTATATGATAGTCCCACTTGTAGGATGTTTGTTAGAAAGAGAGTCACATGATACATTTTTATCACTCTTATCTGCTACTTACAGATTTGGCACATACAGCAAGGTGATAAATATGCCCCAAGGGTGAAACTGGAAAATGCAGTTAACCCCATGCAGGAGTCTGAGTGGAACTCTGAACAGGATGAGACAAGCCGGCAGTGACCTGTTGAGCCCTTGGCCTGCAGAATTTCTCGGGTTATTATTTTTCCTAACAGCCACTCAGAAGAGATTCTTTGAGGTGATGCAAAAATCTCAAGACTTACTGTGTGACTTAGTGGTAGAAAAAAAAGAAAAAAATGCAATTTGGATCCAGATTAGAAACTTGATTATGAAAAAAAAAAAAAAAAGAAAGAAAAACAGATAGTCCTTATGATTTTGGAATGATACAGTTAAGGGGGGGGGGGGCGTGTAAGAGATCCAATAAATTATCCCTTAACATCCAGACTATAAGATTTTGTCTTCTAACTACCCCAAGCACTTGGGTCAATAAACATTTTAGTGCACTGATGCATCTGCTTGCCTGTGTGAACTCATTAAGGACAGGAGGATATCATATTCTTCTAAGCAAAAATGTTGCAGCATACGGTACGCACAACACTGGGTAGAAATCTCAGTATTCCACTTCATAGCAATGCAACTTTAAACATGTTTTCAAACCTGTCTGAGCCTTAATTTATCTATCTGTAAAATGGTGATAATAATAGTACTCACCTCAAAGGCTGTTGTAAGGATTACATGAGTAAAGTGAAAGTTTTGATTTAGGGGAGAAGAGGCAGAACATGAAGTGCTAATTTAAAGAAGTATTCAGGTAAAGCCTATGAGATTAAGTAGTCACTAACGGTTAATACTTCTATGCAGTGCCATCTAATAAGACTTCACTATAATGATGCAAAGGCATGAGAATGATATAATGGACTCTGGGGACTCAAGGAGAAGGTTGGGAGGGGGTGAGCAATAAAAGACTACATATTGGGTGCAGTATACACTGCTTAGGTGATAGTTGGAGTGCACTAAAATCTCAGAAATTACCACTAAAGAACCTATTCATGTAACCAAAACCACCTGTACCCCAAAAACTATTTAAATTAAATAAATAAATAGGTTTCACTGCCAAGCAAATAGAAAGCAATAAATGTTAATTATAGAAAGTGTTCTATATAAGTGTTGATTATTATAATAATCATGATTACTAGTGTGAATTAAGAAAAAGGCAAGGGCTGCATCTTTAGCAATGATTTAATTCATGTAAAGTGCTTAAAACAGTGACTGTGTACACGTGTGCTTCATGAATGCTAGTCGTTGTTATTGTAGGAGTTACTATGATCATCCTAGTGCTCATCCTTACCTGACTTCTGGAGTACGCATCACATTCAATATTCCAAAAGAAAAATGCAATACTATTTGTTAGATATTTATCTTTTAAGGCAACTATTAAACCATTGGAATGGTGATTTTCTGAGAGATTCTTCTTTTTTAAACCATTGACAACTTTATTTCTGCTATTGAGATTTTTTTTTTCAGAGCCAACATTTCTTTCATTTATAATTCTACTTGGGAAATGCCAATGTTTTCTATTTTTCCAATGCATAGTCTCAACTTATTAGTTAGCTCTGTAAATATCATCTATGAGGCTGACCCATATTAGATCTTTGACATGGTCTGTGGTTTGCAATAATTGTCATTCTGAGTTCCCTTAAATTCTAAATAGGAGAAAAGACAGTAGAATGTTTAATCAGGACAGGGGTCTTTGGAGGTTACTCTCTCTAGCATCCTGATTTTATAGATAAGGAGACATGACTTGTCCAGTGTCACCTAGCAGGTCAGAGGCAAATCCAGGACAACATTCTTAAAGGTCATACATTGACTGTCTGTTAAATAAATGAGCGCATAAGTATATCCATTAATTTCAGATTGTTTTAAGAATAAAAATCAAAGTTATATAAGGTTCCTGAATAAATATCATAGCAGGAGGGAGACCATGTGATAAAGCCTTCAAAAAAATTTAATATATTGTCTGGTTTCTTCCTGAATTGTACAGGTTACTATTTTATTTCTGAATATGGCCTCAAATAAATTGAAAAGGACATCCCTTTATCCTTATCAAGCACAAGATCTGTGTCATAAATGCTTTCAGTATTGAGGGGGAACAGGACAAATTTAAGGAAAATAATTTATGCAAAAGGTTAAATCAATGCTTTTTTTGGATAAGCAAAGCAATCTGTGTGATAATTCTACTTTCGTCCTCCCCTTTGTGAAGCGGGGTGGTGGGGGGAGGATTAGCAAGAAGAGAGGGGCCTAACTTATGGCAAGAGTGAGAACTCTTTTCAAGTCTGTGGGCAGAAAGCACTGCTGCACCTCCCTCCCGGCTGGAACCTGCTGTCTGTGATCTGGGACTCCTCTGGGTCTCTGTTTGCCTAATTGCAGCTTGTGCTTATGCCCTCCAGTTCTCACTGGCCCCTTTGATGCTTTTCAGCAAGTCCTCTGAAAGCAGCAGGACAAAATGGGAAGGTAAGCAATCCTTTCACATAAAAGAGGGCAGCAAAACCCAGGTGGGGGTTCCTGCTGAGATGCTCCGTTCCAAGGCTGTGACCACACAGCCTAAGCAAACACTGTGACTAGTGCCAGCAAATGAAATTTACAGCCCTCTTAACCTGCAAGCCACAGCCAGCATCCCACTCCACTCTCCAAAATAAATTCAACATGGCTATTTAAAAAAATATATTTATCCCAGGTTTTCCTTTTGGGCATCTAAGGACTGAAGTAGATGGTCTCCATCTCTAACTACATCCCCATTCTGGAGATTTTTTTTTTTTTAATTTTGCTTTGCTTATTTATGTGTTCATCTCATGCTTATCAGTTCGTCAGTCCACGGTTTTTATTGTGTTATATAACAAAGGAGCCTAGCAAAGGATCAAAATAGGAAAAATAATTTACCCCACATGGTTAAAATGAAGAGAATTTAATTAAAGGAATAGTTACAAAATGTTGGCAGCGTTGAGGAAACTGACACAAGATGTTGAGCCACTCAAAGACTAGCAACTGGTGGAAGCTGTTACTACCCACTTAGGCCTACCTAAAGGGGCAATGGAAAGATAATGTTAATGGAGCCCAGTGAGCTCTAGAGCCATGGAGGAAGGGCATCCTGCAGAGCTGTTGTTCTCAATCTTGTCTACTCATTGGAATATCAGGGAAAGATACTAACAGCTGGGTTCCACGTCCTAAAGATTTTGATGTAATGACTATTTTTGTGGTCATCAAGACACAGTCATAGAAAGACACAGTCACTAAGAGACAGTGGGAAAGCTAGGAGCAAACAGGAAAGAAGTACCCTGACCTCCCTCTCCTACTTTCTGATATCCTACTGATGCCTCCAATTAGAAGCCGGGCTATGAGGGAGCTGGGGGAATGCACCTTGCATGGGTCGACCTCCTGTAGTCTATGTAGTGGGGAAAATGGGTGAATAACCAGTGCAGAGCTCACAATAAAACCCCACAAACAGCCTCTGTCCCTCCCACACACAACCCCAGGAATTAGAAGTTAAGGGCAGACTCTCACTTTCTCATTAAGGTAACTCACTCATGGTGTCTTGGCATTGAGCCGGGCACCTTTAGGTGGAATGACCTCCTGAAGGGCTAACCCCAGCTGGCACCTCTTGACAATGCTCCCTCTTAATATCAGTGGCTCTCCTGGTGCTGGCCAAGCAGGACTCCAAGGTCCACTGGGATGTACATACTTATGGTATTATGCTCTGCAATGCTTGTGGGGGCTGTGGAATGCAGACTTCCAAAGTGAAACAGGACACTGGAGGATATATATATATGTGTGTGTGTGTGTGTGTGTGTGTGTGTGTGTGTATTAATAGAGAGGATGAAGACCAAAGCTGTGAGTTCCACCTAAGCTGGCCCTTGCCTTTTGTCTAACAGGCAACCCAGTCTTTCCTAATGGGCACAGAATTGTCAGAGAAGAGAGCAGAAGTTGAGTTGGCATTCCTACTGTAGTGAGGGGTTTTGAGCATTGAACTGTACATTCCTATATGGGAGCCACACTTTTAGTTAAATAATAATACAAAAATGCTGATGTGGCTGCCATGGTTTCCTCACACAGAAGATGGATAATGACTACACATTTAGGTTCAGCTTGCATGAAGCCACACTGTAGTTTCTAATAACGTATTATTAGTATTCACTAACCATTCTCCAAGGGTTGGCTTCAAGTGAGATCAGTAAAGCAGAAGCAAATCGCCCACTGGTTCTTTCCCAGTTTCTTTCACCCTAAGCCTCTCATTTCACCGGACATCTGTAGGAAGAAAAACGAGATCCCTGAAGGGTAGCAACTTTTCATAAACTGCACTTGCAGTTTTGCCAATGCACATATCTGTGGGCTCATTGCACAAGCAGTGCTTATATCTATAGGCACATTTCACATTGTAGATTTCTTGCCCTGTCTGATTTTCTCCCAGATCACACTGATACAGGCCACTTACAATGCTTCTGTAAAGCTCCAAGGGGTAAAGGAGGGCAGGGGGTGAGGAATAAAGGAATGATCCTTACAGGTGTTGTGACCATGACTTTTGTATATCAAATGCTTCTAATGGAATAATTTAAGTTAAAAACATGTAGCACAAATACAGTTTGACCAACTATAACAATACAAAAGCATATTGAACAGAAAGTGAAAGTCTAGGGGTGTGGATAGAGATTGCTACAAAAATACAGTTAGATAAACGTGAGTTTCCAAATTGTACAGAAGAAAAAAGACCTGTCTGGCTTAATATATAACATTAATATCATGTGTGGAGATTCTATTAATAACATTTGTCAGCCACTATTGCTAAGAGCTTTACATCCATTTTTTCCTCACATCAATCCTATTAAAGAGGAACTATTATTATCTTCATATAATGGATGAAAAAACAAAGGCTCTAAGAGTTTAAGAAACTTGTCCAAAATCATGTAGCTAGAAAGTGGCCAAGCCAGGATTCAGACCTCGGTTAACCCACCTACAAACTCTAAACTCACTTCTCCATTGTTAAACTTGACTAGCGCATTGGCTTACAATGAAGTTTGCCATATTCTTCCCTCAAATCTGTATTTTTAATAAGTTGCTAGGTGGTTTTTATGCATAGAATTGGGGCTATACTACATGATGTAGGCTATTTCCTGAGTATAGATGATTTCTTTCTTTTCTCTTAGGCTTCCATTTTCTAAAATGTGGATGGGAATACTCTCTATGTGTTCTGCAAAAGTAAAAAATTTCAATTTTTAAATATGTTTTATAAATACTAAATAACATGTCCTTTTCTTGCTGCCTAAGACATGATTATTGGTATGAAAATGCTATGAGAAGTCCTATAGTAAAGACATTTTTGTCCAGAGAATCTGACTTTTGTCTTTCTCCAGAGAGAGCAATCTGACTTTTATCTTTTACCACATAATACCCGTTTGTGTATCCTTCAGTTGTGCCCTTTGGAGAGGGCAGTCTCTCCATGTAACTACATGCAGTTACAAGACCTATGATAGCTTTATATGGATTTATGAATCAGTTAATTTTTTTATACTGTAAAACTTTAATTTTAAGATTTCAATGTTTTTATTCATTTTGAACATATAGGGTAATAATATCTTCTGAAGCCAGACAAATCTACTATTAAATTTTGCTTTCTATAAAAACATAGTATTAGTTGTTAAATAACTAATACTGTGCAAACAAATTTCTTTTCCCTATAGAGAAATAGTGAGTATGAACCCGGGGATCTTGTCTTTAGAATAAAAAGACTTTTAAACACTTGTAGCTCCATGAGAATATGCCAGCTGGAGGAATTTTAGTGCTTCTAAAGATGACTGAGAAAGCAGTGGCTCTGAAGGTTACCTTCTTCTGCTAATGGATGTTTAGATCTAAAATCCCAGTTTGCTTTAAAAAAAAAAAAAAAAAAAAAGCAGTAGGATGTTAAGAAGGTTTCTAGACCTGTGCTGTCAGTGTTAATGTGAGTCTTATAAGTTCCCTATGAGAATGTTAAATCACAAGGGCTTAGGGTATATAGGAGTTAAGTGATGCTTTCAGCTGATTTTGAATTTCATCGTGACTCCAGAGTCACAGAATATAAGAGCTTCCAAGCTTGACAAATTGCTCATATATACGTAGGAACAAGTGCCTGGTCGCTACAGTGCTGGCCCTGGGCCTGTTTGGTTTATGTCCATTCTTGTCTTTCCCCTACTATGCTCTACATCACAGGAGAACATACCTCCCACAGGCTGCATTTCCCAGCCTCCCATGTCTGACTGCTAACAGTTGGGTCAATGGGAGGCATTGTCAGGAGATTAGAGGGCAGAAGAAAGGAGAAGCCAGGGAATTTCTGCCTTGACAACGTCTCTGCTTCATGATGCTATCTCCTGCCAGAAAAGCCTACCAAGGTTCCAGCTTACCTCATGCAACCCTGGTCCCCGTGCTCTGGTGACGCTACCTCTTCTCAGTGTCCTGTGTGGTTTCCTGCCTTTGGTAATCCCAAGGTTGCCTCACTGTTACTTATTTGGCTTTTTTTTTTTTTTCCCTCTACTATTACCTATAAACCAACTCCCTATGTTAAATTCCCTTTACTTAAGTTACTCATTGGTTTGTGTTCTCCTGGTTGAACCCTGATTAATGAAATTTCCATTTAAATACCGAAAGTTTCCTAGAGTTCATTATTCTAGAGGAATAGCAAACACAACCAACTCCATAAATTGATGGCTTTCCAGAATTTATTGTCTCCACAATATTTGTTTCAAATCCTCTTTTAATAATCACTATTTTAAAACTTAATTATTACTACTATTGATATTAATAAATGTACCCTTAAATGTACTATATACCAGATTTGGATTTGCATCTGTGTGCCATATGCTCTTAGTTCAACTCTTTCTTTATTGCTCACCTGAAATAAAGCTTCTTTTGCCAATTCTATTTAATTAAAGATTATCCTGTGATGAGAATGCAAGCCTAGGTTCTGCCTTTATTTATATGGCATTGCTTTTTCTTCAGACACTAAGTGATTTGTAGCAAGTTCTCAAAAAGATGTGCTTGCAAATTTCATTTTCTAAGGAACTGGAAAGCAGCCATAATTTTCTCTTTTAAAGTTCAACTTCTCTTAGCATATATATAGAGGTCAAGTTCCAAAAATAGCTTCATAATGTCTGACTCCCCTTTAATGCAGTTTGATTAATCTGTGTAGGATTCCTGGCATATGATAGGCACAAAATGACTATATATGGAATGAATAAATGAATGAACGAATGGATGAATATAGCAACTTTCTCTCCATAGTTTTGCATATAATTAGCTATTTTTAAATTGACTCAAAATTAACCAGGAAAAACTTAAGTTCTCCTTCCACAAGGTGAACTTAAGTGGATGTGTCTTGGTTTGAAATACCAGCAACCAACTGCATACTGTAGGAGCTATCCGAGCAAAACTCAGGTGTTGACACTAAAGATTAATGAACCACCTTTAGTTAATTGATAGCATCCAAAGTGCACTCCCTTCAGCCTTTTGTCTGTCAGTTGGCAGAGGATCCAGCAGGTAGACACACTCCATTGCTCACTGAAATTAAAAGTTAGGTAATTTAATCTTCTCAATGCTATAGATGATGATTTCTTTAAGTTGCAGTGGAAACAACAGAGCAATTTCTGGGTGAGTAGGTCTTCTTGGTGATTCATAATTTAGCAGATGACATGTTCAAATTTATTAAGTTGACCTGAGCATAAAATTGTCCAGGAGAACAACAATTAATCTATAATGCTGCAGATGTATCTCTCAGAAACAATACAATCCTCACTATTACTATACATTGGGCTTTTTAATTTTAGGCTTGCAGGTAAAGAGTGAGATTTTCAGTGTTTGCTTTTCAGTGATAGACACATGCAGGAGTAACAATTCTAGTCTTTGAATGTGGGTGGGAAGGCGTGCCTGAGTGTTTATCTGGAGAGTAAGCAATTTTGTACATAGAATGCAAGTTGGATAAATATGCATTTGCTTTAGGTTAAGGTGTTAATGCAACCTTGTCAGGAAGAACAAATCTGAAAAGTGGTTAAATCAAAGCTATTTGATTTTAAAGAATAAAAAGTACCATCTTTCAAACTATATTATCTTTGTCTAAGAATAATTTTCCCCCCTGCCTGTAATTTCAGAGCTCTGTGATGTGGAAGCTTTCAATGTTATGTAATTGAGAGCAATCTGACTTTTGTCATTGTGTGCATTCCTCAAGGATCGTGTTTAGGTGGCCCTACTTGATGCTTTTCTAAAAAGCCCCATTCTACTTCTAAGTAAATACTGAGTTCCTGGAGAAACCTGATGAATGAAGGCATAATTTTGATAGCTGCTTTGTAAATAGTAGGAAGACGTGTGTGGTATTATTTTCTTTGGGGGAGAAAACACTTTTTATTTGGGTGTAATTCGTATGAGGATATACTCACTGTGGATTTTGAGCCTTGATACAGGCAGATGTGGATTGGCCTGTAAATTGATGCCTTGGTTTTGGCTAAGGAACTGCAAATATGCCAGGTGACATTCTCTTTGAAGTGTAAATGTTGTTTCAGTTGAATTGTTTCTTTCTAATACACTTGGAAAGTGAGTTTTATGCCTATGAAAGAGTCTGAATTCTAATAAACATTATTCCTAGACACGGGAAAGTTGCTATAAGCTATGGGATTTTGATTTGTGCATGGATTCCTATTTAACAGGTGACTTGACACCTTAACCTTGACCAGCCTTCTATCTACATCTGTCATGTTGATTTCTTCTGTGTATTCATTTCTTATTACTTCCAGAGGTAATTACATTTCTAGGACATATTGGTGTATGTTGGTTGTCTCCAAGTCTCCTTGGATTTTGAGGCCACCATTGTCCTTTCTAGAAAAATGGAATGATGGCTTAAGTCTCCACACAGTGCACTTTGGGAAGTCCTGGATTGTACTTGACATTTCCAAGGTGTCTAAAAGGTCTGACATTGTGGTGTCACCTCTTTCTCCAAATTCCTGCTCGTGGTCTCATCTTTAATGACCGATGGTCATTTTCTGCCCCATCTGCCTTTAAGAATCCCTAAGGCTTATACCTCAATCACAATTGATTTTTCCTTAAAGTTCAGTGATGGAGAGGGTAATACAGTGAAGAATTTGTTGTTGTCATCTAAATATAAAACAGGAAACACATTATATTTTAATATAAAAACATTGCTCCTAGAAACATATTAGCCATTCTCTGCCAAAAGGACATTATCACTGACCTTATACTTTATTAGGTCCCCAAACCTAACCATGTTGAGAGGGTCCATCTCTCTCCCATCTCTCTCTCTCTCTCTCTCTCTCTCTCTCTTTTTTTTTTTTTTTTTTTTAGAGACAAAGTCTCTATTTATTGCCCAGGCTGGAGTGCAGTGGTGCAATCATGGCTCACTGCAGCCTTGAACTCCCTGGTTCAAGGGATCCTCCTGCCTCAGTCTCTTGAGTAGCTGGGACTGCAGGTGAGTGTCACCACACCTGGCTAATGTTTCTTATTTTTTGTAGAGACAGAATCCTGAACTCTGGAGCTCAAGTGATTCTCTCACCTTGGACTCCCAAAGTGTTGGGATTACAGGCGTGAGCCACCGTGCCTGGCCTCCCATGTCTCCTGTTCCAGATTCTAGTTCCATACCATTGGCCACTACAATAACAAAATCCTTGTTATTTTATTAAGCAGATGACTTGAGCTTTCAAATTCTTCTCCAGCCTAGAGTCTAGGGCCCAACTTTGCATACTGGACTAGAATCATTAAGGTGTTTTCCCTTTTCCCAAATACAAAGGTCTTTACTTTCACAAATGGATCTGCAGCGGCACCAGAAAATTTGAAATTGCTGTGTTTTCCTTTCAGCACATTACAGATCACATTCTGATAGTTCCTCTTCAACTCAGCAAAGTATACATCATGGTTACAGGCAACATGTGGGTGGTATTGGTATGACGAGAGGAGGTGCAGAATTAGACTCTATGTGTTGCCATATTGAACTAGAGAAGGAAAAGATGTTAAGGCACCTGTATATCTTTCTTTGCATATCTCTTCTGTGGCTCTTGGTCAAGGACTATCATTGATACAGTATCAACTATGTGAGCTGGAGGGCACAGTGCAAAATGAAAATGTGGGGCCCTTGTTCACAAATTATCAGGAACTCCAAAAGGTCACAACAGAGCACTAAAAGGTCACAACAGAGCACTAAACCATGTGTGGGCCTTTCTAAGCACAGGTCCTGTGCAATAGCACGGGTCACATACCCATGAAGTCAGTCCTACGTTGATGGTTGTTGTTGAGTGAGATTTTAATACATGTATATTTATAGTCTGAGATGCATTTGACTGCCACCTTTGGAGAAAATATGTGCTGGAGCAGGAAAAATAACTTGAATGACAGTAACCAAAGATCGGTTGCCTTGAGAAGAACATTCTTTTGTATCCTTCAGAATTTCGTCAGAGAAACAGAAACTTCTCTAGAGTTTCAGTTGGAAGGGATTTTATGCTTCAATGAAGTATTTCTAAAACTCTTGGAAGTGTTAGAGGATCAAAGTTCAAGGAAAGCCATCATTAGCTTTCAGAGACCCTGGAAAGTATAGGAACCCCGCAAAATCATTAGTGATGTCCAGGCTTCCTGCAGTGCTGTGAAAGGTGATTTTCAACAAAGCCATGGCTTTGCCTATTCTGGCACAGGAGCAATGGATTGCTGTCAACCTCTCCCCCTCCTCCTTTACCTTGCATAAATCTTCTTGTTGATGAAATTTAAAATGGTAAATAAGCATTTAAGGGGATCTGACTGCTACATCTAGATGGGAAAGCCAACCCCTTTACTCAATAAGGAGGAATTTGAAGAAATTGGATTCTTCGTTGTTGTTAATGTAGTATCTGCCATTTGCATAAGTATCTAAATTGTAGAGAGCAGTCATTATTAGTTAAAGTAAATGCTACATGCTATAATAGATAAACACTAAAATCTCAATAGCTTAATACAATGGGATTCTATGTCTTGTTCACATCAAATTTAAAGAGCAGCTGGGGAGATGGCAGTAACTGCATCACACAACCATTCAGGAACCAGGGTTCATGGAGGCTCTGCTATTTTTTAAGCTTTTATTTTAGTTCAGGGGTACATGTGCAAGTTTGTTATATAGGTAAACTTGTGTCATGGGAGTTTGTTGTACAGATTATTTTATTACCCAGGTATGAAGCCTAGTACCCATTGGTTATTTTTCCTGATCCTCTTTCTCTTCTCACACTCCACCCTCTGATATGCCCCAGTGTGTGTTTCTCTCTACGTGTCCATGTATTCTCATCATTTAGCTCCCACTTATAAGTGAGAATATGTGGTATTTATTTTTGTTCCTGTGTTAGTTGTTAAGGATAATGGCCTCCAGTTCCATCCATGTCCCTGCAAAGAAAATTGTCTCATTTCTTTATGGCTGTATAGTATTCCATGGTGTATATATGACACATTTTCTTTATCCAGTCTATCATTGATGAGTATCTAGGTTGATTCTGTATCTTTGCTATTGTGAATAGTGCTGCAATGAACATATGCATGCATATGTCTTCATGATAGAATGATTTATATTCCTTTGGGTATATAACCAATAATGGGATTGCTGGGTCAAAGAGGATTTCTGTCTTTACGTCTTTGAGTAATCACCACTCTGTCTTCCACAATGGTTGAACTAATTTACACTTCCTCTAATAGTGTATGTCTTCCTTTTTCTCCTCAACCTCACCAGCATCTATTATTTTTTTGACTTTTTAATAATGTCCATCCTGACTAGCATGAGATGGTATCACATTGTGGTTTTAATTTGCATTTCCCTAATGATCAGTGATGTTGAGGTTTTTTCATATGATTGCTGGCCACATGTATGCCTTCTTTTGAAAAGTGTCTGTTCATGTCTTTTGCCCACCTTTTAATGGGGTTGTTTGGTTTCTTTCTTGTAAATGTGTTTAAGTTCCTTATAGATGCTGGATATTAAACCTTTGTGAGATGCATAGTTAGCAAAAAATTTTCTCACATTCTGTAGGTTGTCTGTTCACTTTGTTGATAGATTCCTTTGCTGTGCAGAAGCTCTTTAGTTTAATTAGATGCCATTTGTCAATTTTTGCTTTTGTTGCAATTGCTTTTATTGTCTTCATCATGAAATCTTTGCCCATTCCTATGCCCTGAATGGTACTGATATACTTGAAAGAGACGGGGAGAGTCGAACCAACTTGGAAAACATATTTCAATATATCAACCATGAGAATTTCCCCAACCTAGCTAGGAAGGCCAACATCCAAATTCAGGACATGCACAGAACCCCAGTAAGATACTTCACAAGAACATCATCTACAACGCATATAATCATCAAGTTCTCTAAGGCAGAAATGAAAGAAAAAAAATGTTAAAGGCAGCTAAAGAGAAAGGTTAGGTCACCTATAAAGGGAAGCCTATGAGACTAACAGTGGATCACTCAGCTGAAATTCAGCATACAAGCCAGAAAAGATTGAGGGCCAATATTTAACATTCTTAAATAAAAGAAATTCCAACCCAGTATTTCATATGGCCAAACTAAACTTCTTGATTGAAACAGAAATAAGAACCTTTTCAGACAAGCAAATGCTAAGGGAATTTAGCATCACCAGACCTACCTTACAAGAGCTCCTGAAGGAAGCACTAAATATGGAAAGGGAAGACTGTTCCAGGCCACTACAAAAACACACTGAAGTACACAGACCAGTGACATTATAAAGTGACCACATAAACAAGTCTGCAAAATAACCAGCTAACACCATAATGACAGAATCAAATATACACATATGAATACAAACCTTGATTATAAATGGGCTAAATGCCCCAAAAGAAAAGACACAGAGTGTCTATCTGAATAAAGAAAGAAGATCATGTTTATGCTGTCTTCAAGAGACCCATCTCACACGCAGTGACACACACATGTTCAAAATAAAAGGATGGAGAAAAATCTACCAAGCAAATGGAAAACAGAAAAAAGCTGGAGTTATAATCCTAGTTTCTGACAAAATCAACTTTAAACCAACAAAGAATTTAAAAGACCAAGAAGGGCATTACATAATGGTAAAGGGTTCAATTCAAGAAGATCTAACTATGCTAAATATATATGCACCCAACACAGGAGCACCCAGATTCATAAAGCAAGTTCTTAGAGACCACAAAGATCCTTAGACTCCCACACAGTAATAGTGTGAGACTTTAGCACCCCACTGACAATATTAGACAGATCATTGAGACAAAATTAACAAAGATATTCAGGATCTGAACTCATTACTGGATCAAATGGATCTGATAGACATCTACAGAAGTCTCCACTCTGCCATTTTCAACTCATGGTTTCTGCAGTTGTTGTGGGCATTGACATTAGTTGGCAGAAAGGGAAAGAGGTGAAATGGAGGATTTATGGCAAATTTTTATGGACTAAACCTCAGAGTGGCACTTATCACTTTTTCCCACATTGCATTTGCCAAGTCTTGGTCATATGATCCCTTATATTTGCAGAGGAGGCTAGGAAAATTAACTATGTGCTCAGGAGGGAAAAAAGGGGTAAACAGCTAGACAGTTTCTCTCACATGATGCCTGACAGGGATCCAGGTTGCTCTTCTACCATTTCAGCAATCAGAGAGTCATCATTCACAAGAGGAAAATGGCTAGTGGTATAAATAGCTTTCGGTATTTTATTAAACCTCTTTGCTTCTAAGTTGCTAGGTCTGTAAAATGAGGGTAAGTGCATCTTATAGGATAGTCATGAGGATTTTAGATTTGACATAAGTAAAATGGTTTAGTGTGATACCTGAAAATTAGCAAGAACTATAGGAATATTACCTATTATCATTATTATTATTATCACTAAGTGTATTAGTTTGTTTTCTCACTGCTGTAAAGAACTGCCCAAGACTGGGTAATTTATAAAGGAAAGGGGTTTAGTTGACTCACAGTTCAGTGTGGCTGGGGAGGCCTCAGGAAACTTACCATCATGGAGGAAGGTGAAGGGGAAGCAAGACACCTTCTTTACAAGGCAGCAGGAAGGAGAATGAATGCAGAAGGAACTACCAAACACTTATAAAACCATCAGAGCTCCTGATAACTCACTCACTCTCTTGAGTATAGCATAGGGGAAACCGCCCCCAAGATTCAGTTACCTCGACCTGGTCTCCCCCTTGGCACATGGAGAATATGGAGATTACAATTCAAGATGAAATTTAGGTGAGAACACAAAGCCTACCAATATCACAAAAACTCTAAGAAAGGGTAGCATATTTGGAAATAAGTTAATATATCAAATGTGCTCAACACATGCATAGAATGTAGTAAAAATTCAATGCATGTTTTTATTATCTTAACTTATTGCGTCTTCCTGGTATTATACTTACATTTATTATTATGATTTTCTACTCATAAGAACCCCTCAGACAAATTTCATTTTATTAGGTTTCTTTTCAGAATATTATCTCTCTGCAACTACAGTCACTTGGATACATCACTAGATTTACATGTATTTAAAGTCCACTATTGCTAGATCTAGCTTGATCTTTGAGGCTCTGTATAGGCCTTCATAAATTGCCCTTCATTTGTTTATTGAGAATTGAAATGAAAATTGAATGCTGCAGACTCAGATGATGGGATTTGAGGTGGAAAATCTCACTAATGTATAAATATGTAAATAAATCAATTGTTTCTAAAAATTTATTCAGGGCCGGGTGCAATGGCTCACCCCTGTAATCTCAGCACTTTGGGAGGCCGAGACAGGCAGATCACCTGAGGTCAGGAGTTTGAGACCAGCCTGGCTAACATAAACCCCGTCTCTATTAAAAATACAAAAATTAGCCAAGTGTGGTGGTGGCCATCTGTAATCCCAGCTACTCAGGAGGCTGAGGCAGGAGAATCGCTTAAACCCAGGAGCCAGGGGTTACAGTGAGCTGAGAATGCGCCATTGCACTGCAGCCTGGGCAACAAGAACAAAACTCTGTCTCAAAATAAGTAAGTACATAAAAATAAAATAATAAAATAAAAATTTATTCATAAGAGCATATTAAACATTGATTGATATTGGTACTTTAACTGATAAGAACTACTTTAATTTTGTGTTCAATTGTGTCAACCCTAATTTGTTTAGAAACTTCTGGAATTGAATGCAATCTGTTAAAAGTAAAGACATGTTAGGCCAGGTAACAATGTTGCTTTGAGCTTGCCTATCTCTAACACTTTTTAGGAGAATATGTTTATATCTATCTTTTTAAAATCAATGTTGAAACAACTTTGTTTAATTTTCTTTTGGTAAGAAATATTTCTTTCATAACATTTGCATTATTTTTTTAAAAAATAATTGTACAAAAATCATAGAACCAGTAAAGAAATGTTTGTGACTTGAGAGTGTCAGGAAGGCAGTATCAAATGGAGATTCACATAATTATTTATTTATTTATTTGAGGTGCTCTGCTTGTTTTTAGGCTGTATTTCTTCTTTTGTAAATAGCAGACAACTTGAACTGATGGTGAGGTCTGGTAAGAAAAAAAAAAAAAAAAATCAAAACTACCAAGGGAGAAAAGGTGAATTTCATTGGATTACTAAATTCACAAACAAATTTTATAGGTCACCATTGACCATTTTATTTATATTAGAATAAGCTAGCATTGAGCAAGATAGAAATACTTTTGCTTCAGGTTTTCATTATTGTGAACCATCACAAAGTATAAGCACAGAAATGATAGAAGTTATGGCACAGAACAAGGAATTTGCACATGGTCCAATAACATGAACAAAAAACGGTTGTATGTATGTATGTATGTATGTATGTATGTATGTATGTATTTATTGAGACAGAGTCTTACTCTGTTGCCCAGGCTGGAGTGCAGTGGTGCAATCTTGGCTCACTGCAGCCTCCACCTCCTGGGTTCAAACGATCCTCGTGCCTCAGCCCTTTGAGTAGCTGGGATTACAGGTGTGAGCTACACCCCCTGGCTAATTTTTGTATTTTTAGTTGAGATACGGTTTCACCATGTTGACCAGGCTGGTCTCAAACTCCTGGCCTCATGTGATCTGCCTGCCTTGGCCTCCCAAAGTGCTGGGATTACAGGCATGAGCCACTGCGCCTGGCCAAAGTTTCATATTTCTTGTGATGACACTGAATTTTTAGAGAAAAGAGATATGTTGACTTTGTGTGTTGATGGTTTCAATTTAGAAAAGACTATTTGGGCCAGGCGTGGTGGCTCATGCCTGTAATCCTAGCACTTTGGGAGGCCAAGGCGGGCGGATCATGAGGTCAGGAGTTCGAGACCAGCCTGGCCAACATAGTGAAACTCCATCTCTACTAAAAATACAAAAATTAGCCAGGCGTGGTGGCACATGCCTGTAGTCCCAACTACTTGGGAGGCTGTGGCGGGAGAATAGCTTGAACCCGGGAGGCAGAGGTTGCAGTGAGCCGAGACTGCACCATTGCACTCCATCCTTCTAGCCTGGGGGACAGAGTAAGACTCCATCTCAAAAAAGACTATTTGGGAATTTGTTCATCAAAAGTTTATGCATCCACTTTATTTTCTCAAAGTTCCTCTTACTGCAAAGCATTTAAGGATTTCTTTTCTTTTTAAAAATAATTTCAACTTTTATTTTAGATTTGGGGGGTTTATTACACAGGCATATTGTGTGATGCTGAGGTTTGGCGTACAAATTATCCCATCACCCAAGTAGTGAGCATAGTACCCAATAGATAGGTTTTCAGCCTTTACTCCTCTTCTTTTTCTCCCCTCTCTAGTGGTCCCAGTGTCTGTTGTTTCCATCTTTATGTCCATGTGTGCCCAGTGTTTAGCTCACACTTTTAAGTTGGAACATGAAGTATTTTGTTTTCTGTTCTTGTGTTCATTCTCTTAGGATAATGACCTTTAGTTGCATCCATGTTGCTAAAAAGGATATAATTTTATTCTTTTTCATGGATGTATACTATTCCATTTACTACATTTTGCTTATTCAATCATATATTGATGGCCACCTAGATTGATTCCATGTCTTTGCTATTGTGAATAGAGCTGTAATGAACTTTTTGGTAAAACAATTATTTTCCTCTGGTTATATATCCAGTATTGGGATTGCTGGGTCAAATTGTGGTTCTGTTTTAAATTCTTTGAGAAATTTTTAAACTGCTTTCTACAGTTTAGAAATTGAACTAATTTACACTCCCACCAACAAAGTGTAACCGTTCTCTTTTCTCCACAGCCTCACCAACTGTTCTGTTTTGACTTTTTAGTAATAGTCATTCTGACTGGTGTGAAATGGTATCTCACTGTGGTTTTGATTTGCATTTCTCTAATAATTACTGAGGGTGATCATTTTTTTTTTCATATTTTTTTGGCTGCTTGTATGTCTTCTTTTGAGAAATGTCTGTTCATGTCCTCTGCTTATTTTTTAATAGGGTTATTTGGTTTTTGCCTGTTCAGTTGTTTAAGTTCCTTATAGATTATGGATATTAAGTTTTTGTTGGATGCATATTTTGTGAATATTTTCTCCCATTCTGTAGGTTGTCTACTTACTCTGTTGATAGTTTCTTTTGCTGTGCAGAGCTCTTTAGACTAATTAGGTCCCACTTGTCAATTTTTGTTTTAGTAGCAATTGCTTTTGAAGACTTAGTCGTGAATTGTTTGCCAAAGCCAATGTTCAGAATGATATTACCTAGGTTTTCTTCTAGGACTTACAGTTTGAGGTCTTACACTTAAATCTTTAATCCGCATTGAGTTAATTTTTGTATATGATGAAAGGTGCGAGTCTAGTTTCATTCTTGTGCATATGGCTAGCCACTTATACCAGCACCATTTATTCGGTAGGGAGTCCTTTCTCTTAATGTTTTTTGTCAACTTCGTTGTATGTCAAATGGTTGTAAGTGTGTGGCTGTATTTCTGGATTGTCTATTTTGCTTCATTGGCCTATGCGTCTGGTTTTGTACCAGGACCATGCTGTTTTGGTTACTATGGCCTTACAATATACTTAAAAGTCAGGTAATGTGATGCCTCTGGCTTTGTTCTTTTTTCTTAGGATTGTTTTGGCTATTCAGGCTCCTTTTTGGTTTCGTATGAGTTTTAGAATCATTTTTTTCTAATTCTGTGAAAAATGATGTTGGTAATTTGTTAGGAATAGCAGTGACTCTGTAGATTGTTTTAGGCAGAATGGCCATTTTAAGGATATATACTCTTCCAATCCATGAGCATGGAATGTTTTTCCATCTGTTTGTGTCATCTATGATTACTTTCAGCAGGCTTTTGTAGTCCTTCTTGTAGAGATCTTTCACAATTTGGTTAGCTATTTCCCGAGGTATATTATTTTTCAGGTGGCTATTGTAAGTAGGATTACATTCTTGATTTGGCTCTCAGCTTGAATGTTACTAGTGTGTAGAAACGCTACTGATTTTTGTTCATTGATTTTTATATCCTGAAACTGCTAAAGTCATTGTTCAATTCTAGGAGACTTTTGGTGGTGTTTTTAGTGTTTTCTAGGTATAGAATCTTATCATCAGTGAAGAGAGACATTTTGACTTTTTTTTTCCTATTTGGATGCCTTTTATTTCTTTCTCTTCCCTGATAGCTCTGGCTAGGACTTTCAGTACTATGTTGAATAGGAGTGGTGAGAGAGGGCATCCTTGTCTTTTTCCTGTTCTTAAGGGGAATGCTTCCAACTTTTGCCCATTTAGTATGATATTGACTGTGAATTTGTCATAGATAGCTCTTGTTATTTTGGGGTATGTTCCTTCAATGCCTAGTTTCTTGAGGTGGTTTTTTTTTTTTTTTTTTTTTTTTTTTTTTTTTTTTTTATCATGAAGGGATGTTGGATTCTATTGAAAGCTATTTTTGCATCTATTGAGAGGATCATATGGTTTTTGTTTTTAGTTCTGTTTATGTGGTGAATCACATTTATTCATTTGCATATGTTGTACCACCCTTGCCTCCCTAGAATAAAGCCTATTTGATCATGGTGAATTAACTTTTCTGTATGCTGCTGGATTCAGTTTGCGAGCATTTTGATGAGCATTTTTGTGTCTATGTTCATCAGGGATACTGGCTTGTCGTTTTCTTTTCTCATTGTGTCTTTGCCAGATTTTGGTATCAGAGTGATGCTGGCTTCATAGAATGAGTTAGGGAAGAGTCCCTTTTCCTCAATTTTTTAGAATAGTTTCAGTAAAAGTGGTGGTAACAGCTCTTCTTTTTTATGCAACTTTATAAACATACCTGCAAGCATAATTGTCCAAAGACCATTCATCAAAGAGAATTCCTTTGTGAAGTAAAACAGTAAATAGTCTAAGCATCTTGTTTTCAACTTGCCTCAGAGCCAAATGTGTGTAAGCATTGAGACGGTGTGCCATTTTACATTCCTTGGTTTGAAGAAGGGAAGAAAGAGTACATCCTTAAACCCTAAAAATATTTCTTGGCCTGTATGGCATTTGTAGGCAAAGGCAGAATCTGAGACCTTGCGTAAGATTTCCTGGCAATGCTACATCTCTATGAAAGAATACATCAAGAGTGTCAAAGCACGATTGCTTGGGACACATTCATATTTTTTTGTTAGGGAGTCTATGTCCTCTCTTTTGTGTATTGTTTGATGTCAGATGCCTTTAAAGTAAAACTATAAGTATTACTCATCATTTGATGAGAAGTAATAGATGTTATATAGAGAAACATTACAAAATAGAGATAGACTCAGGATAAGGGACCATCGAGCGTACAACCATGAACACATATCATTTGCTTAATTTAGTTAAAACACAAAAGCAAAAATATTTGAAACAGTCAAAAGAATATTTTCAATTCTACCTAATAATTTATTTTACTAATGCTTTTATTTTTTAAATAGTTGACTGGCCAAGTGGATAATGTGATCTATCCTAGTTATTAACCAGCAGAATTTTAATTTAGTTTTCAAGGTTCTCCATAATCTAAACTCAACCTGCCCTTCCAGGCTCCAATTTTACTCTTCCAGTTCAAAGGCCCATCCGAAATGGGCTGCTTCTATTATATGGTCCAGGCTTTCTTATCTCTAGCTCTTTGCCCTGATACCTTTGTCTTTCTACTGGGAGTACCTATTCTTTCCATCTACCATATCCCACCTTCATTAAATGACCCTTTCTAATTGCTTCCTGCATGCTTTAACCAGATGTAATCTCTTCTCTCTGATTATCACATAACACTATTTTGTGTTTCCATGGTTTTCAACTTACTCGTCTCTGTTTTATTGACAAATGGACTGTGAGCTCCATATTTTTTATCATCACCCTTATGCATTGCATAATATAAAACCTTGTACACAGTACAGGTTCAGCAAATACATACTGAATAAATTTATAAGTAGGTGAATAGTTTTGTTGTTTTCATTCACTAACAAACCACTCAGATTCATGTTTACATGGACAGAAAAAGAATGAGTTGATTATTAACTAAATTTAATGTATGTCATCTGTATACCTAAATTCTAGTGAATATGACCTTTGGGCTAATATAAAAAAGTATTCTTCCAAGTTAGCATTAATTTGACCTATCTTTCAGAATGTTCAGATTGGTTCACTCATGTTGACATTAGCCAGTTTTGAAATTCAGACATAAAGGTGTACACATACAGATTTGACATTTGAGATTAACTTACTTTTTCCCAATTAGATTATGGAAGAGATAAACAATGACTCAGAGGAGAATGGAGAGGCTATAGAGGTGAAATACTGTAATAATGTGGCTAAACTTGCCTGAGAGAAGATGAGACATAAGCCTGCTTTGTTAGTCGTTTCACAGAGAAATGACTCAGCACTGTTAGAGAACATGATGAGGTTACATTATTCTTTCATCACAAACTGTTGAGTTAATGGTGGTATATATAGAGTATAGCTCTGATTCATAAGACAATTGGTCATTGTGCTTCTCTCTTTTTATTTTTTAAAGCAAATTAGTGCTTTAAAAGAGCATAGAAGCCTGGTTCTTTTCATGAAATCTGATGATTAAAAACAAACTGTGAAAACAATTTTAAATACACCTGGGTTTCCAAATGGACAGAGGTTCTTGAAATCCATTTTTAAGTTCCTTCAAAGCGACAAAGTCTATGTATTTCTCAAATTATCTTTTGCAAATCTTCGTAGGAATGAAATTGTGCACATCCAACCCCTGACTCTCTTTAGCCTCATGAGAGCAGAGTATACATCGTGCTTGTGTTTTGGATGATAAATATACAAACTGTGTGTTGACTGGTGGGAAGCAGAGCAGTGGATCTCAGCAAATTGTATCATGCCCAGCTCTGACTTGAGACAAAGAATCGATTCATTTTCAGTGTCGTGGCAGGATCTGAGATAGAAGTGAGTCTCTCATTGCCATCATGAGAAAAGATACGTATGTCCCCAGTTTTGGGGAGAGGGAGCATGGAAGCTGGGTGGGGGTTTCACTGCCAACACAGCCTCTGATCACCTGGTATGTTACAAAATCAGTTTTATCTTCTGCTGCATTTCATGTGACAATTCAAAGAGCAGTGTTTGCTTTTCTACTCTTTACATTCTCAACTTCCATGGAGGCATAATCGCCACGAGTTAAAGCTAGGAGGAGAGTGATCACTGCACACTGATTTGGATATAAAATCTATGGCCATTTGAAAGGGAAACTTTCAGGAGCCCATGTAATAAATCTCTGAGGAACTTAAGAGAGACGAACTGTACCTAATTGCATCTGACATGGCTAAAACACAGGGACCTCTCTAAAGAGTGTGAGGGCAGGTCAGTGCTGCTCAGCACTATTCAAGGTTCAGAAGAGTTCATGCATTTAGCTCATCTACAGCTATGTGGCAAAACACCCTTCAGCTGCAGTCAGCCTCCCTCTAATGGCCAATGAGGAGAGGCCAAAAATTAAAGTTGTATAATCGGAGATTTTAAAGACAAACTGAAAAGAACTGGTGGAACCATCATTCTTATGCCTTGGAATGGCATGCATTATTTTGTGTATGATTTTGGGCCTCAGAAAACAAACACAACTCCCTCCACAAAGGGGATGAGTTTGCTGGACCAGAGTGGCCTCTTGTTGCTGGGAGCTACTGCCGCCCAGTGTGGGCAGCTGCAATCACAGTGCCCCGTCCCTGCCTGGGTGGTCCTGGAGGGCTGGAGAGCTGTGTGACTCCTCAGGACCTTTGTTACTAGCCTGTGTAATGCCTGTGCATGAGTCCTTGAAAGCAAATCCCCCAATTAGGGCCTACATGGCCAACCCTGAGGAGGGAAGGGGTGCAATACATATTGCTTTTAACAATTCTTCATCAGGAATGAGAGGATGTTGCAATGGAAAGGAAAATATTAATTCTTGCTAGGCCCTTGTCAGTGGGATCTTCTCCCATCCTCTTCCCGCTGGAATTACAGATCCATAGATGTTGGAGCCAGTCAGCCTGGGTTCTTTCATACATTCCCTTCTTCTTGTGGGCTTGACCATTCTAGATATCAAATACTGTGACTCAAAGTTCTACCACCTCTGTTGGCTTAAAGGTCAAGTCTAGAACAAGCCTTGGTCTCTAGGTCTAAGAGGCAAAATAAAAGTTGGTGAACCTTCTCACTGACAAGGCACTTGACCTCCCTGTGCCTCAGACTTCAAATCTATAAAACGAGACTCACTGTTTTTATCTCTGAGGTTTATTGCTTGCAACTGAATGGGGTAATTTATAAATTCCCTAGCCTGGCACCTCACACATGGCCTCTGCAAGAAGTTTTGGGGTAGCCCTCATGCTAGTCAGCTTAGAAAACCAAGTAGTGAGAAGAGGGTCATAAATTGACTTGGTTTTCATGCTGACAGGCTTTGGCGTCTCCTCAAGCTTGTCTATACTCTACAGTGGCATTAAGAGGGCAGTATCCTGTACTTGAGTTTGAGCACTGTGAAACATTCTTCAGGGGTTCTGACTGAGATGCACATGCCCTACCTTTTCCCAGAACTAGGGCCCTCTAAGTCCAAGTCAATAAAGGGACCAGGGGAAGTTCCTGGAAATTCTGATCCAATTCAAGTCCCTGCTGCCCAGGTTTACCTCTTGCCTGGCCTGTCTCCTGCTATATTCCCAGGAGTAGACTTCTATTTGTATAGTGTTTATATGGGTCAACATTTGCATATATTCATGCATTTTATCCTCACAGCAACTCTAAAAGACAGTTAACTCTTGTAATGTCTGTTTATAAAAGAGAAAATTAAGGCACAGAAATGTCAAGTCACATGACCAAAGCCCTACAGGAACGATCTTTAATAAGAGTCAAAGTAAGGATTCAAGCTCAGGCAGTCATGCCCTTATCCCACAAATTTTGAGATTCTGCCGTAATGCCAGGGTAATACCTTGCTTCTCACTTGTGATGGACTTTCCAGAGCTTGGCCCAGTCACTGAAACATGGCAAACATTGTCAATGTTTGATGAGTAAAGACATGAATGAATGATGCTTTTGCAACTATCCCCTTCCCTGTGCACTCACCAAATTTTTCTTCCACTTTTTATCATTGCAGTGTTTGAAAATTTTACTTCCTTATTTTACTAGATGTATCTTTGTCTTTATATGTGTCATCTCCCAACCAGATGTAAAAGATACTTTCCTGAAGGGAAGAAGCATGTTTTATACCTGTTATATAACCTCCATAAGAATAGCTGAATACTCAGTTCGTGACACATAAAAACCCTAAAATAACTTTCTAAATAGATTGGGAAGTTGGGTTGTTGAGATACAGAAGATTTACTCTCCTTTCCAACTCATCCCTTCTTTTTGCTCCTTCCAATAAAATGCTATTTGGTTGAATACTTTAAAGATAGAAAACTGTTTAAGATTAAAACAGATGAATAAGATCACTCTAAAGAAGCAGAAAGGCGTTCAGACTGTTAAGCGGAATAGATCAGAGTATGATGGCATTGATTCTGGCTGTCAGATTTCAGGTCACCAAAGGAAATATGTTGGATTGCCATATCTCCATTTTTTAAAAATAAAGTTTAGATCCCTTCCTGAAGACAAAATTACTCTTGTAACTATATTCAAGAAGGACTTGAGTATGTAGACCTTATGTAACAGATACAACAAACAATTCCACCAACCCTGATATTACAGAGACACCAACATGCCCTCTTAAATAAGCCATAAAAGTGTTGAGAATGGCCACATTTTTGAAATGGGGTGTTTGGAATTAATTCACCTTCGTGAAACAGAGGCCACATCATATTCTGGGTCATGAATAATGATGGTAATACTGTTTCTCTTTCCTTTGAACCACTTACCTACTCATTGACCTAACATGTTTTAAATACCACAAAGGAGTAAGATGATCTCTGTTATATCTTTGGGTAGAAAAATATGCAACAACCCATTTCCTAAAAAGATTGTAAATTACATTTGGGAAATGCTAGTAATTAATAGCTTGAATGGATGAGTCTAAGTTAGATTCATGAAAAACCAAGAGACATATCTAACCTTTCTTAAGCTCCAGGGCACATGCATAATTTGAGCAGTATGTCTACAATGTGGGTGTGTTTTCTTCCTTTTCAGTGAAGACAGTAATTAGGATGATAATAGAATACTTGGGTTTATAGAGCCTTTAGCTGAAGTCTACCTAGATGGTTTCTGGCTCTGTGGTAAGCATGTCCGACTGATGTCAGCTTTTGAAGTCACTGAGTTTTTCATGCCTTTTTCCCTCTGGGCTTCCCCTTTCTCTAATAAAACTACTTTAATCCCATTCACATTCCAGCTCTGAATACCAGCACTTAAAATGAACTGTCTATATCTGACTCACTTAAAAAAAAAGTAGTTCAAATAAAAACAAAGAGTTGTTTACTTTCCTTTCCTACCTGACTGCATCTGTCACATACATGTACTGTCCCCTGACATGAAGCTCTGATATTGATCTGGAGCCTTATCGATCTCCAACTTAATATAGGGACAATGTCTACCAATAACTTAGGCAGTTCCAGAGGGGCTCACTCTGTCTTCTTTTGTTCACTTACAAAATGAAAAGAATGTCTTTACTAGAGTAAGTATTAAAGGGTTCCAGTACACCCTACCACAAGCTGAACTTTGGAATCTGATAAAATATTTTTTAAGCAAGCTTTTGGTTTTGTTATATTAATTTGGGATTGGATTCCCTCCAGTGGTTGAAACAAAACGAAAGTATGATCTTTAAGTATTTAATATATTCTGTTACATCACTTCTTAGTTTGTATCAGAATTAACTCCTTTCAAGATCATCCCAAAGTAACAGTGTACCCCATAGTAAAGGGCGCTCTCTTCTTTCTTGTGACATCCCACAGAGTAGGAATAATTAGGCAACCACAACTGCTTAACCCTATGTGGTTTCACACAGAAAAATCATGACAATTTCTTTTCTTGTTGCCTTTTTCTCATTTTTCTGGTTATCCATAGCTTGTAACAACAAACCACCCTTAAAGTTACTGGCTTAAAACAATTGCAATTACTTATTTGGTTCACAAATCTGCAATTTGGGCAGGGCTCAGCAGAAAAGGCTTGACTCTGCTCCAGGTGGTGTGAGCTGCGGTGGCTCAAGTGGGCTGAAGTATCTACGTTCAAGATATCTTACTAACATGACTGGTGCTGGCTGTCTCCTGGGAACTTGACTGGGTCTATTGTATGGGGTCATTGATTGTTTGGATCCAAGATAGCACAGCTAGAAACTGCCACTATTTTTCAGTGTGGTACAGCATCACTTCTGCAATATTTTGTTGGACAAAGAAGTCACAAACTCTGCCCAAATTTAAGAGGAAGGGACATAGGACTTGTAAAGCAAAATAAAATGTTAAGCCCCCAACCAACTAAATGGAACCCCCTCACAGCCAAGAGCATTCCAAAGTTAACCTGAAACACGAGTTCAGGCCATGATGGGAATGGATGGTCAGACATGCCACATTATACCATCCTCCCTTTGAAACTGAGGCACAACTGACCAGCATTAATATTAAAACAGAAACCTTAAAACAATCTCTTCTCTCTGAAGCCTACTACCTGGAGGCTTCACCTGTGTAATAAAAACCTTGGTCTCCACAACCCTTCACCTTAACCCAGACACTCCCTTCTATTCATTCCGGGTATTTAAAGAGAGTCATCTAATTGCCAGTCAGAAAATCTTTGAATACACCTGTGACCTGAAAGTGCTGACCCCCCACCGACCCAACTTCCATGTGTCCTGCCTTTCCAGGACACAGAATGTACATCTTAATGTCAAAGGCATGTCCTTAACCTTGGCAAAGTACACTTCTAAACCAATTGAGAGCTGTCTCAGATACTTTTTGGTTTACAAACCCTACCTGTCATTGAGAGGAGTGTCAAAAAATTTGGCCATGTTTATACTACATGCTCTTTAATTATTATCTGTCTGATACTACTAATATCTGATACTACAGTTACCCAAGCCAGAAACTCGGTTATCACCTTTGACCCTTTCTTCTCTCTTATCTTCCTCTCCTTGACCCACCCTAGAAATACATGTAATCTTTATTGCATATAATTAATAATTCTATGACTTAATCAGATATTATTGTATCATACACATAAATATCAATTACAAAGTCTTCTAATTGACCCTAGAAGCTTCTGCTTCTCTTGAGTGCCATCACGACTACTCTGGTACACACATCATCCCTCTTCTACCCACTAGCCAATCTCTCTGCCTCCAGCCTTACCCCTTTTTACTCTAGTCATGATGATTTTATTTTTAGTTAGAAAGAATATCTGTCCTCTGATTATAATTTCTCAAACATCCTCCATTGCTATAAGAGTAAAGTGCAAATTTGTTTGCATGGCTTCCAAGGCCCTGCAGGATGTGGTCCCAGCCTCCTTTTCTAGCCGCACCTTATCTTCTCTTGTTGAACCTTTGGCCCTCAGCCTTCAGCTTTACCAAAATCTTGATGTACTCCAAATCTCTTTATTTGAAATGCTCTTTCTGTTCCCCTTCCTTCTCACCATCCTCCATTCCCTTTGCTGGGATAATTCAGTCTCATTCTTTAGATTTCAAGTTGGTTTTCAATTGCCCACTTCCTCTGGGAAGAATTTTGTGACACTTCATTCATTCATTCATTCACAGAGTATTCATTGAGTATCTACAATGTGCCAGGCACTGTTCTAGGCCCTGGAGATACTACAGTGAGCAAAATAAATAAAAGAGCCTTCTGTCATGGGATTTACCCCTCTCCTGGAAAAGTCAGGCAATAAACAAGAAAATAGGTAAATTACATAGTATGTTAGATAGTGATAAGAGCTAAGCATAAATAAATGTGAAGCAGGATGGGCAATATAAAATGTTGGAGGGTGGGAATGTTGAAGTTTTGGCAAAATCCAGGTAAGACCCCACTGGGAAGGTGTCATAAAGTCAAGAGCTGACTGAAGTGAGGGGTCTAGCTATGAGACTGTCTGGGAGAATACTATTCCAGATAGAGGAAACAGCAAGTGCAAAGGCCCTGAGATAGGTGTGGGCCACTGTCTTTAAGGAGTGGAAGGGCCGGAGTGGCTGGAGTGAACTAGGAGGAAAGGGTAAGAAGAAAAGATGAGGTCACATAGGTGATGGGAGCTCTGCTCACAGAAAGTCCTGTTGGTTACTGTAAGGACTTTGGCTTTGGTCGTAAGTAAAGTGGGAAGGAAACATTGGGAAAGTTGAGGAGTGACCTGCTCTGGTTTATCGTTTAAGAGATCCCCTTCGCATCGCAAATCCTCCCACATTAGCCCCTTCTCCTATCATTTAACTTTTTACCTGTGCTATAACTTGGTTCTGCCCCTTACTAGTATCTTGTTTCTGGGAGGAGAGGACTCTGTCCAACTTAGTGTTTTATTCCCACCACCCAGCCCAGTGTCTGGGAACCACAGGATGTCAGTAAGTATACATCTGATTGCATTGAAATAATGAGTAAATGAAAGCCAGGTCCCGTGCTAATCTTTAACTTTTTAACTTATTACTACAACTTCTTTATATTGGTAGTAGTAGGCCCAAAATATAAATGAGGAAATGAAGTAAGAGCAGAAAGTGATAGAGAAAAAGGGAAGAGAAGAAATAAAATTCTTGGAGCCATAATGGCAGCCTTCTTTAAGCTAAGAAACCCAGGTTCTCATTCCTACATTGGATTCTCTATTGGGGAATTTTACTGGGCTATGTGTGAGACCAGAAGATGACCATTCACTTCTCTGAAAATACATAGTCATAGGGAAAGCTTTTTTTTATTTTTGGCAGGGGACGGGAGGCACTTCCATTTTGGCTCATTATGAGGATAACAAGACAAAATGGCCAGATCATAGTGTATTTATTATAAAAATTCATGTCCTAGCTGGCTGTGTGTGTGCATACACGTGTGCATGTGTATGTACAAAGGCTTCATACTAGTCCACATGTATTTATCAGTGTGGACTCTATGCTGAACTAATACTAGGGATGGAGAGGTCTTGCCCTCATTGGACTCAACAGGAGCTACACAAATCAAGAGCAGTATAGTGAGTAATATGGTGAGGAAATAAATACGTCTTCTAAGAAGCAAATAGACTTGAATATATTAGACTGAAAAATATACTAATACCTGCACTGAATATGTGATTAGCTTTTTTTTTTTTTTTTTTTTTGACAGTCTCACTCTGTCACCCAGGCTGGAGTGCAGTGGCATGATGTCGGCTCAGTGCAACGTCTGCCTTCAAGGGTCAAGTGATCCTCCTGCCTCGGCCTCCTGAGTAGCTGGGAGTACAGGCACACCCAGCTAATTCTTAAATTTTATTTTTTTGTAGAGACGGAGTTTCACCATGTTGCCCACGCTGTTCTTAAACTCCTGTGTTCAAGCAATCCACCCACTTCAGCCTACCAAAGTGCTGGGATTATAGATGTGAGCCACTGTGGCTGGCCATGATGAGCATTTCTTGAATAATAGCAGGAACAATTGCTTCCTTACCAAAATGGTATTTTTCATTTTTGGTTTAATAGGTAAGATTGGAGAAGGAGACACTTGGCCACTATTTGGAGTATCACAATTTGACTTGTGATGTCACAAAATATTCAAACTGGAAGAAAAGCATAAAAACAAACAAACAAACAAACAAACAAAAAACCTGTGTTCAGCTCTTTTGTTTAAACTGTAAAGAAAAATATGGCCCAAAGAGACTGGGTGTTGCCAAAAATTGCACATAGGAAGAACAGAGAGGGAAAACCAGGCCTCTGAGCCTGGGACCAGTCACATGAAGACATTTTGTTACCTAAGTCAAAAAGAGAATGACAGTCTTCTCCACAGGAGTACTTTGGGATTAGTTAGTGGGTGGTCTCGTTACCCATAAGCCCCTGCCTTTATTGGTTAGTTTCTTCTCACTCCATCTAGACATGCTGTTGTCAGTCCTGGAGCCTGAGTACACTGTGATGGCTTCATGTTGTCAGCTGCATTTTCTCATGCCCTACACTGCAGACTGAAAAAGGATGCTCCACAGCCAGCGTTAACATCGTGCACCAAGCCTGCCACAGGCATCCTTTCTTCTGCTCCAAGCTGCTGAGGGACAGGAAATGGAGGTGCTGAGTTTTAAGGCTTACAGGGTTTGTCTGCACTGCATTCAGCTTGCCAGTCCCCAGGAGAGCTGGCATGCTGCTTCAGATCCAGAAAGAAAAGGAGAGTGCCAATCAGATATATACACTTCTGTAAATCTCCAGTTAGTTCCAGAGCTGTCATTTGCTTGTAGAAATTTTACCATGTTTACATGACTGACCCAGACAGCAAGAGCTAGTGATGCCCCTCTGTTGTAACTACATGGCAAGAGGGACATGAAACCCCGTTAAATAAAATTAATTTTAAGCACACATTGATTTGGAGAAGCATTTGGACAATAACATAGTGTCAGCATGAGTCACTTATCCTAAAGAGTTTTACTGTTGTGACCCTGATTTGGACATCACTATGGTTGCTGTGCATGAAAAATTTGAACCATGTTTTGCTCTTTAGTTTTAAAGAACTATAATTTAAAACATGTATAACAAAACAATCTATAAGTAAATGAGATCTTTCCAAATTAGATACCTCCTTTGGTAGCACGATGAGTAATTTTTTCCAGTATCATAAGATTGAGAGTCTCTGAGAGTCTCCTTATTAAATAATAATCCTTCTTCATAGAGGGTTTTGCATGAATTTGGGGAGAAAAACTATTTACCTACTTAAACAAAAGGCATTGCTTCCCCACTTTCTATGTGATTACTGCTGCATGTGTTTGCATGTGTAAACTGTGTGACTTTACATCATCTTATACTATGGATATTTTTCCATATACAGCAGTATGAATACAAGCAATTTTTGCAGAATTTCATGAATTATAACTGAGGCTAAAAGCACAGATACTCTTTTCCATCTCATGCTTTTATGTTCCTTGCTTTATTTTGTTTATGTAATAAACATTTATTCAGTGTATACTACTGGCCAAAGGTGGTTGTAGGCACCAAGGGTATATGGGTAAACAAAACAGAAGAAGATCTCGGCCTTAATGAAACTTATATTTTAGCAGGGACATAGGGGCAGGTAATGATGGAATAAGCAATTATCATAAATATTTACATAATTTAAATTATATAGAATGCTTGAAACTAACTACAGCTGTAAATGGAGAAAAAATGGAGAGCAGGCCCGGCGCAGTGGCTCACACCTGTAATCCCAGCACTCTGGGAGGCCGAGGCGGGCAGATCACGAGGTCAGGAGATCGAGACCATCCTGGCTAACACGATGAAATCCCGTCTGTACTAAAAATACAAAAAAATTAGTCAGGCGTGGGGCGGGCGCCTGTAGTCCCAGCTACTGAGGCTGAGGCAGGAGAATGGAGTGAACCCAGGTGGCAGAACTTGCAGTGAGCTGAGATTGCGCCACTGCACTCCAGCCTGGGCGACAGTGTGAGACTCCATCTCAAAAAAAAAAAAGGAGAGCAAATTAAAGAGGAAGTGGTTAAATCCGGGATTCAATAAGAAATAGAGGGGTCAGGAAAGGCCTTATTGAGAAGAAGAGATTTTAGCAATGACTTAAAAGAGAATAAAGGAATGAAACAAGCAGATATTCTGGGGAAAGATCCTATCCGGCATAGGAATCAGCTAAAGTAAGGACCCTAAGGAGGTAATCTTCAGCCAAGGAAGTCCCAGGAGATAATTGTGGATAAATCAAATGAGCAGAGGGAAGATAAATTCAGCCAGAAAAGGTAGCTGTTTAGGGTCAGAGAAAGGGCTATAGGCAGATTATGTAGGACCTTGGAGGTAGCTGTAAGACATCTGGGTTTAATTCCGAGCGAACCGGGAAGCCATTGCAGTTGTTTGAGAAAAGGAATGGCATGATTCAGTTTAAGTTTCTAAAAGATTAAGATAGTGAATCTTTTAGCCAGAGTAATCTGTATGGGGAGGATGACAGGGAATAGCAAGGAAACAAAACAGTACCCTACTGCAATAATCTGGGAGAGAGCTGGTTGCCTCAGTCAAGATGGCAGCTTGCAGGAGAAGTGATAAAAGGAGTACCGACTTTGTATATATTTTGAAGACAGAGCCAACAGGGAGAAGTTAAGAATGACTCCAAGGATTTTTGTCTGAGCAACTGGAAGGATGTAATTGCTTCCAGCTGTTATGAAAATGGAAGCAGGTTTTGTTGGGGAGAATGAAGAATTTAAGTTTGAACGTGTCAATTGGAAGATATATAGGTCAGGAGAGAGATCTGGGCAAGAGATACAACTTGAGAGTTGTTGGTAAGTAGGCGGTATTTAAAGTGTTGAGGATAGATGCAAACTCCAAAGGAGTGAGTATAGATAGAAACGAGGATGGAGGTCTGAGCCTTGGTCCATTCCCCCAGTAAGAGATAAGGAATATGGGCAGGAACCAGATAAAGAGGCTAAGAAGAAATGACCATTGATGGAGGAGAAAACCAAGAGAAGATGCTATATTGGTGAAGAAAGTACTTTGAGGAGGGAGAGATTCATGGTGTCGAGTTCTGTTGAAAGGGGCCGGGTGCAGTGGCTCATGCCTGTAATTCCAGCAATTTGGAAGAACAAGGTGGGAGAATCTCTTGAGGCCAGGAGTTTGCGACTAGCCTGGGCAACATAGTGAGACCTCCATCTCTATTTAAAAACAGCCAGGCATGGTGGCACATTCCTGTTGTCCCAATTACTTGGGAGGCTGAGGTAGGAGGATTACGTGAGCCCAGAAGTTTGAGGTTGCCGTGAGCTATGGTTACTGCACTCCAGGCTACAAAATAAGGCCCTGTCCAAAAAAAGAAAAAATTAAAAAAATTTAAAAAAAAAAGGAAAGAAGAAAAGAAATTCTGTTGAAAGGTTAAAAAGCTGAGGACTGAGAATGACAACCAGATTTAGGAACATAGAGGTCATGGGTGGATTGCTGGCAGCAATTTGAGTGTCATGATAGAAATCAAATCCTGACTGGACAAATAGGGATCTTCTTTCCCTTTTTTGTTTTTGTTTTTTTTTTTC
>NW_012105098.1:466836-468629 GCF_000951045.1 Mandrillus leucophaeus | reverse complement strand
CTTCCTCCCTCCCTCCCTCCCTCCCTTCTTTCCTTCCTTCCTCTTTCTCCTTTTCTTCTTCTTCCTCTTCCCCTTCCTTTTCTCCTTCCTTCTTTCCTTTCTGTGCCATTGAACTAAAAACCCATACTTGGATATTTGTTGACAGTATAATTTTAATGAATCCCTTTGGGAAATTTTGTTAACACTCTTGGAAGATTTTCACTTATTTGATCTGGCCCTAACATTCCAAAACTGGCATGAATTTTAATTATCCTCAGATTTCACTTGGGAATAAAATGGCCGAGAGAACCGATAAGCACTTCAGAAAATCATTAACTTATTTTAGGCCATTAAATTATATCTTCTTACACTGAATAGGAGGAAAAAAAGTATTAGTAATTTATTGTATCATGTCTTGGTAATTGAAAGTAAGTCATATATTCTTCTCAAAGTACATCCAGGGTTTACATTGCCTGTTATGTATGCATGGCTTCCCTAACAAGATAATACACACTTGGAAGACAAAAACCAGACCTTCTATGTTTAATAATATCTTTTGTACCCAGCCATGTCTTGTACATAGTCGGCATGCAATAAATATGTGTTGGTTTCATTTTCTATGCTCATTCTGTCTGATTCTGCCTTCTTATATACAAGCCTCATTCAGTAATGGGAGGATAGTAATAGAAAACCATCAGAGGGAACAGTGCTAATACTGCTAGAACTTGTAGCCTTTGAAGACTTTACAATTTTGTTAGGAAGAGAATAGAGATGTATTTGAGAAATTCAGTAGCAGAGGAAGAACCATATATACCAACAATAAAAGATGGGCTCGTGATTAGTGACCAAATGAAATCTGTAGGTAATACATTTTTAAAGGGTCCTGTGCTGGCTGGAGAAACAGATACTGAGAAAATTATTCTTAAAATACCCTCCTGTCCTCCCCTCTCTCCTCACCAATAAGATGAATATATGTTTATAGAAAAATTCATTAACATTATATTATGAAAAACTTTGATTAACTATTCAATGATTTTAAACATGATTTCCCATGGATGTAGAGTATTCTATCATGTGATTGTATCATAATCTATTTAACTACTCTCCTGGATTGAAGGTTTCAATAGTTGTCCTTTCTTTTTCGTGACATACCAAACTAAGATGAACATCATTTATTGCCATGTCTTTGTGCATATTCAATAGTTACTTCTTTATATTAAATTTCTAAATGTGGGCCAGCATGGTGGCTCATGCCTATAATCCCAGCACTTTGGGATGCCGAAGCAGATGGATCACTTGAAGTCAGGAGTTTGAGACCAGCCTGGCCAACATGGTGAAACCACATCTCTACTAAAAATTCAAAACAAATTAGTCAGGCTTGGTGGTGCATGCCTGTAATCCCAGCTACTCAGGAGGCTGAGACACGAGAATCACTGAAACCCAGGAGGTGGAGGTTGTAGTAACATTGCACTCCAGCATGGGAGACAGAGTGAGACTCCATCTCAAAAAAAAAAAAAAAAAAAAAAATCTAATGTAGAATTATAACATTAAAACATTGACATACCTGGAGAATTGTTTTTAATTGTGGTGAAAACATACAATGCAACATTTAGCATCTTAACAATTTTGAATAGAAGTTAAATGATATTAACTATATTCCCACTGTTATGCAATAGATCTCTAGAACTTTTTCATTTGTGAAACTGACTCTGTCTTCATTGAACAACTTCCCATTTCCCTTCCCCTCAGCTCCTAGTAACCACAATTTTTTCCTTCCTTCCTTCCTTCCTTCCTTCCTTCCTTCCTTCCTTCCT
>NW_012105098.1:464885-466446 GCF_000951045.1 Mandrillus leucophaeus | reverse complement strand
TCTCTCTCTCTCTCTCTCTCTCTCTTTTGTGTTTCACTCAGGTTGCAGAGGCTTGAGTGAAATGGCATAATCTCAGCTCACTGCAGCCTCTGCCTCCTGGGCTCCAGTGATTCTCCTACCTCAGCCTCCGAAGTAGCTGGGACTACAGGTGTATACTACCACTCCCCACTAATTTTTTGTATTTTTAGTAGAGACAGGATTACAACATGTTGCCCAGGCTGGTCTGGAACTTCTAGGCTCAAGCAATCCTCCTGCCTTGGCCTCCCAAAGTGCTGGGATTAGACTTTTGAGCCACCACGCCCAGCCCATGATTCTGCTTTCTGTTTGTATGAGTTTGATTACTTTAGAGACCATTTATGAGGGAAATTATACAATATTTATCTTTTGTGACTAGCTTATTTCTCTTAGCATAATGTCTTCAAGGTTTAGCCATATTATAGCATGTGATAGGAATTCTTCTTTTTTTAAGGCTGAAGAATATATTTCTTTGTATGTATATACCACATATTGTTTATCCATTTATCTTTTGATGAACATTTGGGTTACTTCCACCCCTCAGTTCTTGTGAATAATGCTGCAGTGAACATCTCTTGGACACCCCGCTATCCATTCTTTTGGTTACATGCCCAGAAGTGGAATTGCTGGGTCATAGGGTGATTCCATGTTTAATTTTTTTGAGGAAATTCAATACTGTTTTTGATAGTGGCTGACACTATTTTACATTCCCACTGATAATGTACATCTTCACTAACACTTGTTACTTTCCTTTATTTGATAATAGCTATCCTAATGAATGTGATATGCATACGGCTTTAAAAAACTCTTTTTTTCTCAGAATATTTGCATAGGGAGATTAGCATATATTATTGATCTTTAATATTATATATTTTGTCACTGCTTATTTAATAGATAAAAAATAATTTGTACTTATTTGACTACTAGTAAAATTTAATATTTTTAATACTTGGTTACTAGCTAGTTTATATTTTTCTTTTGTGATTTATAAGTTCATAATCTATACATCGTTTTGTATTGGGTTTTCTCCACCCTTCTTATTTATTTATAAGAGCTATTAACATAATACATTATCCTTTTATTTATTTATTTATTTATTTATTTATTTATTTTTAAAGACAGAGCTTCACTCTGTTGCCCAGGCTAGAATGTAGTGGTACAAACACAGCTCTCTGTAGCCTCAACCTCCTGGACTCAAGCAATCCTCTTGCCTCAGCCTCCCAAGTAGCTGGTACCACAGGCTCATACCACCATTTCTGGCCAATTTTTAAATTTTTGTGTAGAGATAGGGACTCACCATCTTACCCAGGCTGGTCTGAAACTCCTCAGCTCAAGCAATCCTCTTGCCTTGACTTCCTAAAGTTCTGAGATTACAAGCATGAGTCACCATGTCTGGTTGTTAATTTCATATTTCTTACAAACATTATTTTCATGTTTCAGATGCATTTTAATTTTGTTTATTGTAATTTTTGCTTCTATAATACTGATAGAATCAAACTTAAGACATTTTATTTCTCATTTGCCCCTCCTTTTTTTTTTTTTTTTT
>NW_012105098.1:462487-464745 GCF_000951045.1 Mandrillus leucophaeus | reverse complement strand
GGCTAATTTTTTGTCTTTTTAGTAGAGACGGAGTTTCACCGTGTTAGCCGGGATGGTCTCGATTTCCTGACCTCATGATCTGCCTGCCTTAGTCTCCCAAAGTGCTGGGATTACAAGCGTGAACCACTGCGCCTGGCATTTACCTCTACTTTTATATGATGAAAATCCATGCTCATGTAATAGCTAAATACAATCAAATTCATTTTTTTATAGTGTTAATATTTCAGTCAAATTCTAATGCATTAGGAATTCATTAATATTGCATTTAATATTATTTTTCCCAATCTGTGTTTTCTTTGAAAAATATTATAATTCAAATAGCAAATAACATAGAAAATGAGAATTTCTTACCAAGAATTAATTCATATTAACATTTGATCATATTGATTTTAGATCTTGTGTGTGTGTGATGTTTACTGATAAATTTTGTATCCTTGTACAGCTTTTGTGGATCAGGGACAAGGAGAGCATATTGCTGAACAAAAATATATTAACATGTATGGGACTAATGCACACTGATTTTCACAGAAAGTAACCGATTGATTGCCATCAGGTATGGGAGCCTAGAGGTTGGCAAGAGTTTTGATAAAATTCAGTTAAATAAACTTGCGAATTTAAGAGCATAGAGATTCTATTAACAACAACGAATAGAAGAAGATGTAGACATGGTGATTTAAAGGGGATATCAAGTTAGTGTTGAAGAGTAACCATCTCAGGAAAGCAGTAGGAATTAGAGCCAGTTTTGAGAATATTCTGTGTGAGATCTATGGAAATAAAAAAGCTAGGAGGGGAAAAGCTTAAAGGAATGTGTGTTGGGAAGTGCTTACAGAAGAGAGCAAGCAAAGTGCCTTCCTGTTATTGTTTAAGATTTTTCCTTAATCTGCATTCCTACAATTAGGTTTACTGAGCTCTATGGCCTGAGTTACTGCTCTTCTATGTAGTTCCAGACTAGGGCTTAAGAATTCTAGTAGTGTAGGAGTATTTCTGAAAAAGATGGTTGGAGGGCAAGTATAGGGATGGGGAGAAGCAGAGGGCTTACTCTCCACCTCCCAAAATGTTCATGCAAATGACATTCAGTAAAAGTAAATATCCACATAACAATGGTAGTGGAAAGGAAAATGTAGGGGAGACTGCTTTTGCAGATCAAGAACAAGAGGGATCATAATGCTAAATAAAAATATGTTAATATGTATTGGACTAATGCACACTGATTTCCAGATGGTGTTTACATCTGAGGAAGAGGAAATGGGGAAAAGGGGGGAAGGCAGCCTCTTTATAAGAATCTTCAGTGTTTTATTAATTAATATTTTTAAAAGATAAATATTTTTGAAAAGAGGAAAGATAAAAATATTATCATCCATTAAATGTGGGTAGTGATTAACTTATTACCTCAGGTTAGGTTCCCTTCTTGTTGAGATTTTTATAATTAAACAAATTTTTAGATAAGAGTCAGAAAATTTAGGATAATAACCTTGGATGACAAAGGAAAAAAGTTTTAGGATATTTTAAATATTAGTGAAATTCCAAATAAATTTAAGCTTAGAGCTCACTGGTTACCAGATGTTTCTCTTTAACAGAAGAAATTGGAAATGAGTTAAGTCAATTCAACCAATAACATTTGGAAATAGGCTGGGCATGGTGACTCACGCCTATAATCCCAGCACTTTGGGAGGCCGAGGCGGGCAGATCACGAGGTCAGGAGTTCGAGACCAGCCTGGCCAACATGGTGAAACCCTTTCTCTACTAAAAATACAAAAATTAGTCAGGCGTGGTGGTGGGCACCTGTAATCCCAGCTACTCGGGAGACTGACACAGGAGAATTGCTTGAACTTGGGAGGCAGAGGTTGCAGTGAGCACAGATTGTGCCACTGCACTATAGCTTGGGCGACAGAGTGAGACTCCAGTTCAAAAAAATAAATAAAATTTTAAAAAATTGGAAATAACATATTTGCTATTAATGTCTTAAAGGAGGTATTTATGTTGACTTATTTGTCTTAGTCATTATCATTGCTTTTTTTAAGAAAAAAAGAATATTAGAATTCCTTTTTCTCAAAATTCTGAATGTGCTGTGTTTAGTTATGGTTCTGAAAGGGTAGTTGATTTCTCCCCTTGTCTGTTTGTTTGCAGCAGGTCATGAACTCAGGCCTTTTCTCTTCAATGCTTTGCTTCTGAACTACTTATGCTGATACCCTCCTCACCCGAGGAAACAGAGCCTGAGAAGGTTCTCCTTATATGGATTCAGGTAGATGAGTTTCCAC
>NW_012105098.1:456539-462437 GCF_000951045.1 Mandrillus leucophaeus | reverse complement strand
AGACATCAAGCATTGATCTGCCTGAATAAAGCAATTCTACCAGTTATGTGGCATTTGGTGCTTCCTGTGAATTGATGCAAACTTCATTAAAGAAAATGACAGATGGCATATGGCTGCAGGCAAAATGCCAGTCCACATGATGAATCCTACCATACTCTAGTCTAGGATAAACAATGTTTTTAATCACCTTCAAAAAAACTTTTACATTAATTTGTCTACAGTAACCAGGCAATTATAAATGTGTAGCTAGTTCCTTATTACCTCAAAAAAATAAAAATAAAAGTTAGCAACTGATAGGCATTTGGCTTGAGTTTATGTTATAGACGGCCAAAGGAGATTTTATGGCCCTAAATGGACATGATGAGGTCCACATGTGAACAGTGTTACAGTAGACTGACCACAGAGCCTGGAGTTCCTGCATTTTTCTTGAGTTGTTTGGAATATTACTTTGAGAATTGGAAGGCCTGGGGTATGAAAACTGATTATAAGATTTTTCTTTGTTTGACAAGATAAGGTCTGTGTGAGGCAGATACTTTCTATGGACTGACTGCGGACAGGTTTCAGTCAGAGACTCATGTTTTATGGCATTCTCTTTGAAGGTGGGTGTCTAACGTAACCGAATTTCAAGGGGATAATTACAGTCTTATCAAATTCTGAGATGAACTTCATGACTTATTTAAAAAAAAATTCTGTCAATTAGTTCTCATAATAATATGCTTTTCTGGTCAATTTTACATGCAGAATTTGGTCAGATAAAGAAACATAAATAGATAAATAAATAAATATTTTAATGATGCCCAAATAAAGTTTAGATGTATAAGGACTAAAAATGATTTTTAAAATACTTATATAATAGAACTAGATCTTAGTTTCACCACATGGAATTTATATAGTTTGTTTTAGTTAGTGCTTCATTTCAGGCTGCTTTTTTTCAAACAACAGAAATTGCCTTTGGCTCATTTAAATAGAAGAATGTGTTAGAAATATGGGCACAAAGGCAGGAGAACCAAGCATGAATCAGGTTCCATAAACTTTCAAGCTGCTGTAACAGAATACCACAGACTGGGTGACATACAAAAAACAAATGTATTTCCCACAGTTCTGGAGGCTGGGAAGTCCAAGAACAAGGTGCTGACATATTTAGTGTCAGCGAGGGTGCTCTTCTTCACAGATGGCCATCTTCTCATTCTATCCTCACATGCCCGAAGTGGTAAACACCTCTCTTAAGCTTCTTTTAAAAGGCACTAATCCCTTTCATGAGAGGTCTGCCCTCATGACCTAATCATCTCCCAGAGGCCATACCTCCTAATACCATCATCTTGGGAGGTAGGATTTCAACATATGAATTTTGAGGGGAAACAAACATTCAGCTCATAGCAGATAACAAGGCAGTAAGACAAATAGCCAACATCACACCATAGCTATAGTCTGGGTAGGGCATTTGGTACTGATCCCAACTCTACTGGGCACTCTTGACTGTGCTGGAATTTTCCTACTGCCAAAGATAATGTGTCAGCTGTCCTCACATCTTTGTACCATTCTCCAGAGCTTCAAGGTTCTAAGCAGGAACCTTTAGCTGACTGAGTTTAGGTGATGTACCAGTTCTCTAATTGCCTGATCAATTGGCTTCTTAATGAGAGGTGAGGCCCTCCCTCCCACCACATAGGAAATAGTATCATTGTTGGACATCCAAAGGCAAAGACCAGATGGGAACTAATAAAGCTGTAAGACACTAAACATTCTTCATTAAATCATGGCTTTTTTCTAGTATTTTTCTCTTTGTTTTTGATAACAAAAAACATATATAGCAAATAATGCCATTGTCAATATGCCTAATTCCAACGCTTAGTTATAGTTGTGACTTTTCAGCCCACGGTGTTTTCTGCTGTAACAAAGGCAGAATTGTTGTTCCTGAACTGAACATCTGCCTCTTTTTCTTGTATACACTTCTGATATTTTCAAGTTTAGGAGAAAGCAGGCATTTGCCTTATGTCTCAACTCGTATTTTAAAATCAGTGTCATTTTTCTCTGCTTATATTGCTATGTTTTTTAGGGAATAAATATTTACCAAGACTTCTGCATTAGTTTGCCAGGGCTGCCATAACAAAGTACCATACACTGAGTGGATTAAACATCAGAAATGTAGTGTCTCACAGTTCTGAGGATAGAAGCCTGATATCAAGGTGCTGGATTTGCTCTTTTCTGAGGGCCATAAGGAAGAATTTGTTCCATAGCTATCCCCTACCTTCTGGTGGGTTTCTGGCAACTTTGGCATTGCTTGGTTTGTAGAAGCATCACTCTGATCACTGCTTTCATCCTCACATGGGGTTCTCTTTGTATGTGCATCTGCATCCAAAATCTGCCTTTTTTAGAACGGCATCAGTCATATTGAACTAGGGTTTGTCCTAATGACCTCTGTTAACTTGATTACTTCTGTAAAGATCATATCTCAAAACAAGGTCACATTCTAAAGTATTGGGGTTAGAGTTTCAACATATCATTTTTAGGGGGAATACGAGTCAACCCACAGCAACTTCTTAAAAGGCTACCTCTTCAATGTGAAGTATTTGAAATGTTGACTCATTTCTGGAAGAAACAAAAACAGTAACAACAACAAACGAAACTTTAAGAGTAAGGAATATCTAACTGGGTAGTGTTGGTTGTCAACTGAGTGTTATACACATAACTAAATTTCAGGGCTCAAAATGACATGATTTCTTTGAGGAAACTTAAGGAATTAATAAATAACTTTTATCAGTTTGAAGAGGTTCTCTTCTATTCCTAAAAATATTCCTGGTTGAATATTTTCATTATGAAAGGCTGCTGTATTTTGTCTAATACTTTTTCTGCATCTGTTGAGATGAGCATATGGTTTATATCCTTGATTCTTTTAATAATATATATTACACTGATTACTTTTCATATGTTGAACCAACTTTGAAATTCTGGAATAGCTCCCACTTGGTCATGATTATAATTCTTTCTAAAAGCTGCTGGATTTAGTTTACTAGGAAATTGAAGATCTTTGCACCTATATTCATAAGGGATATTAGCCTGTAGTTTTCTTTTCTTCTGATGTTTTTGTCTAGTTTTAGTATCCAGATAATACTGGCTTCACAGAATGAGCTGGGAAGTGTTTCTTCATACTCTTTATTAGAAGAATGTGAGGATTAGCTGTAATTCTTCAGAGTATTAAATAGTAGAATTCACCAGTAGAAACCATCTAGGTCTGGGCTTTTCTTTGTAGGAAATATTTTTATTACTAATTCAATCACTTGTTACAGTTTTATTCAGACTTTCTATTTCTTGTTGAGTGAGTTCAGTAGTTTGTGTCTAAGATTTTTTTTTTTAATTTCTTCTTGGTTATCTAATTTATTGGTATACAGTTAGTTGTAGTATTCCTGTAAAATCTTTTTTGTTTCTGTGAGGTCAGTAGTAATATCCCCTCTTTAATTATGACTTTAGTAATGGAGTCTTTTTTTTTTTCTTTGCCAGTCTAGCTAAAGGTTTGTCAATTTTGTTGGTTGTTTCAAATAACCCACCTTTGGTTTCATTGATTTTCTCTTTTGTTATTCTATTCTCTATTTCATTTGTTTCTGCTTAAGTTTTTATTATTTCTTCTATTTTGCTTGCTTTGGGTTTATGTTGCTCTTTTTCTTGTTTCTTTCAGATTTTCTTTGTGGATGTTCTCTGGAGTACTAGACAATTTAAACCAATTATATTTCCCTTCAGTAAAGCATTAATTCTTGTGAAATACTAATGTAATAACCACAAGGTCAATTTAATAGCAACTACTTATTTAAATGAGTAATTTAGATATACTGCAAGAAAATGTTTTACTGCAACTATGGACACAGACAAAGGACATCTTTAAAAACAGAAACTTTAAATTCCAAATGCATTTTTCATATTTTGAATTTCATTCCAAGGGCTCTGATGGAAGATAGCATTATTCTATAATAAAATATTTTGACTTTTACTTATAGTAGATGCAATAAACACTATTGCAGCTTTAAAAATACTTATTATAGTACTTAGCATTAGACAAATTGTTTGAAGTTAAAAAAAATTATTTACAAATTAAAAGCTATAAATAGAGTGCCTATAATCCTTTAATTCAAAACAGTTATTTTCATTTTCCAATAAATTGGTAAAAGGAAACTTAATGACATTGTCTTTTCACTAAACGACATTGTCTTTTCACTAAACATCCTAGCTGTTTTCAAGAAAACAGAGTTAACAACAAACTTAGAAAAAAATTGTAAGGCAGACAGTATCCTAACTCATTACAGTGAATGCAACAACAGAAATTCAGTGTGAAACCCTTGAAACGAACCTTAGGATATATTCTGTTAAATTATGGTCTACTATTTGTAATTTCATGAATTTTTTTCCAAGCATTGGAAATGATCTAAATGGCTGTGTTTGTGTCACAATAATGTTCAGGTTACAATATGTGGTATATTTAAAATTACCTTTGCATTTTAAAAATAACTATTAAAATGCCACAAAAATCAGCATTATAATTATTTTGGAAGACTTAAAATAAATACATCAAAAACAAAACCAGAATCTGCATCTAATTGCCTGTAATAGTTTCTCTAGCCTCATATGCCAGACATACGAATGAGTATCTTGGAAATCTAAGGTTCTTTAGTGCTATAGGATTGTATGCCTATCAGCTTGGATTTCCTTTTGCTTTATTTGAGTGTGGCCAAAGGTGGAAAAGGCCTTCTTAGATAATCTTACTAGGAAATGTAATATTGAAGTGTATGTCAAAACTTTCACACAAAATTGGTGTAAAATTTATATGTGGAACTTACTCTAAGCAGTCAATAATAGCTATAGTTCTGAAAAAATGATTTTAAAGCCAACTGCAATAAATGGAATAATTAACATTTACATGTGCTAAAATCTTCTAATTTATTGGAAATATTGAAGGGCCATTAATTTTAAAAATTATGCTTTTGTAAATGCAAAACATTAACCTCTAATTTGATCCTTGTAGGAATATAATTTTTTAAAATCAAATTTTCCTGAAGCAGCCATAGCTGAACTTATTTGTTTTACTTTTCAAAATTTGTGGTGAAGAGTTACATTTTAAGCAGAGAGGAGCCCCCTTTTTCCTCTTCATTTATTCTAACTAATAACTGAAAGCAAAAGTTGGCAGGCTGCAGGCAGAGAATAGGTTAGCCACGTTGTTCCTTGCCTTGCTGATGCAAAAGAGAGAACATTTCAAAGTAAAACAAGAGTTGGCATCAGAGAAATTGAGTTCTATGTTCTTTTAAAATAATCTTCCTGTGGCAGTATTTCAGAAAACTAGCATTTACCCTTCCCATACCACGAGAGTGAAACAGGGACCTTTTTCAGAGAGCTCAAGGTCAAATTAGTTCTGTCAGTCAGTCTAGGGGGAAGTGAGAGCCAATTTGTGGTCAGGGTTGCCAAAGAGCCAATGTCCAAGGAAAGAAGAGAGGCAGGGTGGTCAAGACATGCTGAGAAAGACTGAAAAAATAGGGACCTTGCAGCTGTGAGGCCACAGTAGTGACTCTAGGGAACATGTACTCTAAAGCCTGTCTAAAAGCAAAGTTCAGCCTTGAGAGCAAGAGCTGGGAAGACTCAAGGAATTCCATGAACTCCACATGAGGGAAACAGATCACAACACATAAATGTAAGTTCAAAGGCAGAAGAAGAGAAAAAGTTATGAGAGGTAAATGGAGAGGGTACCATGCAGGAAGTAACAGAGAAGCAATAATACAAGGAAAGATTGTAGGTCACTTTTTTTGCTCTTCTGTCAGCAAAACTCATGTAGTAAAAGAAGTGGACTGTAAGTCAGGGAGAGGACATCTAAAAGTTTCTTTTTTTCTTTTCTTCTTCTTCTTTTTTTTTTTTTTTTTTTTT
>NW_012105098.1:451768-456450 GCF_000951045.1 Mandrillus leucophaeus | reverse complement strand
CTAATTTTTGTATTATTAGTAGAGACGGGGTTTCACCATGTTGGCCAAACTGGTCTCAAACTCCTGATCTCAGATAATCCATCCGCCTCGGCCTTCCAAAGTACTAGGATTACAGGCGTGAGCCACTGCGCCTGGCCCAGGTTTCTTACATGACTTATTTGAAGAAGACAGGAACAGACAACAGATGAACATATCAAAGACCAAAAACAAAGCTAACATGACATAGTTAACCTTGGCTGCAGAATTCTTATTAATTCCTAATGAGAGTAGACTGATGATAACACAATTATACCTGAAATTAATTTGAATACATACTTTAATTTATTTACAGTTTATCAGTACTATAATTTTGTTAGTTTTAAAATTTCATTTAAAAATTATTTGGATAATATTAGGAGTAAAAATTGCTGAACCCGGGAGCACTTAGACTTTTGACAGGTTGCAATATTCATTAGGATATTGTTAGATGCTGTGACAAATAATCCCCATATTTCAGCAGCTTAACACAATAAAGGCTTCTTAACACACCAGTGTGGGTAAGTGTTCCTGGCCAACAGGAGTGGACAGATCTGCTACATGTGGTCATTTAGGAATACAGGCTGATGGAGGCTTTCCCACTATCAGTGTATGGCTTCTGTTATTACTCTGGACACTGACACTCATCTCACTGAAGGGGTAAAATAATGTAGAAGCATGCATGAAAGGTTTTATGGTTTTCCTTCACATTCTCTTGCTCAGAATATAACCACAGGGCTACACTAAACTGCAGGGGAGACTAGAAAGTATAGTCCAACTGAGTGCCCAGAAAGAAGGGAAATAGAGATTTTGGTGAGCACTAATAAGTTTCTGCCTGTATGGATAATCACTGGACTCAGGGGAGGGACTGTGATACCATGTCTACATCTACCAAAGACCTTAAACATACTGGGATCTAAGTAGGCTCCTGAGTGGGTTACAAAGTTGGTTCTTGGATATAGTTCGTATATATTTTGTAGAACTGGCAACAGTGGAATGCTCTTGGATAGTCAGATTTTGCTAAGGCATAGATTTATTCTAAGTTTCACTTGTATTCTAATCTCTGGGGTTTATGTGACTCATTCATATAAAAATAGAAAACATCAGTGTATATCTGATCTTATAATTGGCAGTATTCACTGATTTTATCTGTATAAAATATCTTTTATGATAGAACTAAAGATGTGACATGTCTTTGACAAATCACTGTACCTAATTAGAATGTTATGTTTCAAATATAATTTAAAAATATATAGGTGGGTACATATGTATGTGCATATATGTATACATATGTGTATATACATATATGTACTTAGTGTGTATACATGTCTGTGTACCAATGTGTATAACTAAAAAAAAAATTCTGTAGAGGAGTTGAACTACAACAGTGGAGATAAACTCATAATTTGTTTGCTATATCATGGACTTTGGAATCATCTGTTTTCAAATTTTAGTAATGCTATTTAACACCGCATAACCCTTAAGCAAACTACTCAACCTCTTTAAGCCTCAGTTATTTCATGTATACAATATGAATAACAATAGCTATTTATCAAACTGGATTATTATAAATAATAAAATGAGATTATGTATGTAAAGCACTTCTCACAGAATCTGTCACATAGTAAGTGCTCAATGGCATATATTACACATATTATATGCATAGTAGGAAGCTTGATGTGGCCTCCAGGGCCCCTGTAACACACAAACCAGTGGTGCAGATCGACACAAAAATAGATAGGAAATAGCTGGCTGCTGAGATTTAATAACTTCATTTATTCATTCCTTTGTTCCTAGCAGTAAATACTGCTCAGCCCTTAATATATACAAGCTCTGAGTGATGGTGGGCACAAACATTCCTAAAGCAGCTTTATTGTTGTTAAAAAGAGTTTGCCACCTGATTAGGAGAACTGTAGCAGTCATAATGCAAGGTGACATTTACACAGGAGAAATACCACAGAGTGATATATGGTTTGGAAATAACGAAAATTATTTCTTGGAAGGGAGAGATTTGAAGAAAATGTTTTGGACATTTAGAATTCTGAGTCTTAAACTGGCTCTTAAAGCCAGAACTTCAAGAAATGGATAGAGGAAAGAGAGGCATTCAAAAAGAAAGAATAGCATGAGCAGAGAAGCAGGGAAAAGCACAGACTATTTTTAGGCAAATTGAAAAATAAGCAAAGGGATTACTATGAAGTCAAATTGCAAAGTCAAGCCATTGATGTCATGCTAAAGAGTTGGACTTCATACTGTAAGCAAGGAGTAAGGAAAGGCAAGGTGATAAATAAAAGTGAGGAAAGCAAGTTCTGAGCAGCAGAATGACATCTGTGACCTTGAACATTTTACTTGACCTTTTTCTCCATTCATTTTCCTCCCCTACACAGCAAATGGATGGGACTAAGATCCCTTCCTGCCCTCACAGTCTAGGAGACCACTACATCCTCCAGACTCACTGTCATTCTATATCTGCTGGAACATCCGAGTTCTCATTGGTATACCCTCTCCAATGCTATTTACCTAGGCTCTACCCAATACTGTTGTCATATCGTTTAGACTCTACGTTTTTCTTCTCTGTGGATCTGCTTTTCATCCTCTGCAACAGGAACATGAGCTATATTTCATTCATTCACAGAAAGGTGTCCTACAAGCCCAGATCTCCAGCTCCTGAACCACTCCATCAGCTATGTTGAGATTCTTTCCTGGACCTCTTCCAACCTTCACCTCAATTAGATGGGCATGGGCAGCTAATTCATTCTAGCACTTTCTCCATATTATTGCTTCTCTCCTAGGTTTTTTGTTGTGGTTTTGTTTTTGTTTTGTTGTTTTTTGACTTGGTACTTCCACTGTTCTGAAGGAATGCAAGCAGAAATATCAAAGAGGAACAAATAAGTAAGAATTACTGGGGAAAAGTGATGCCTTTATAAGAGTAAAACAATCTTCACTATAGATAAAGTATAATAAGGGGGCAATTTTATTCTTTTACTTGTGAGAATTATAAAGATAGTTATATATGTACTTTTTTCAAAAATCAAGCCATGTGTGGTGGCTCACGCCTATAATCCTAGCACTTTGGGAGGCCAAGGCAGGTGGATCCCTTGAGGTCAGGGGTTCAAGACCAGCCTGGCCAATATGGCAAAACCCCATCTCTACTAAAAATACAAAAATTAGCTGGGCATGGTGGCACGTGCCTGTCTACTAAGACAATTTTTTCAAGAATATATAAATATCTAATATGCCAAAATATCATTCAATAATGCGATTCTGAAACTAATGTCACAAATTGGGTTCAATAAAAGAACAAGACTTTTTTTGTCTCCAAGTATAACGTGTTATTTCTTTCATAAGTCTTCTCAGGACTTAAAACTGCTTCTTTGAAGTATTCTTTAAAGCTTTCATCCTCTCTTGTCTTGTCATGGCTACAGTATTTGTTAATTAATTCAACAAATATTTTTAGGGTGCTGAGGTAAAGAAATAGATTAACATCCAGACATTGAAAAGTCCGCAAAAGGAAGGCTAACATGTAAATACAGAATTGTATGGAATGTGGTAGTGAAGTAGGAGGTGAGACTCAACTCTGGAGGTGGGACTTGGACACTGGACCAAATTGAGGACTAGCTAAAACAGGACCAGAGTGGAAGCAATTTTCCATAAGACACACCCACCAGTGTGCCATGTCAGTTTACCATTGCTATGGCAATACCTGGAAGTTACCACTCCTTTCCATGGCAATAACCTGACAACCCAGAAGTTGCCACCCTTTTCCTAGAAATTTCTGCATAATCTGCCCCTTAATTTGCATATAATTGAAAGTAGGTATGAATGTATGCAGGACTCCCTCTGAGCTGCTACTTGGGGCACACTGGCTATGGGATAGCCCTGCTCTGCAAGGAGCAGTGCCTCTGCTGCTGCTGCTGTACATTGCTGCTTCAATAAAAGTTGCAGTCTAACATCACCAGCTTGCCCTTGAATTCTTTCCTGGATGAAGCAAAGAACCCTCCTGAACTAAGCCCCAATTTTGGGGCTTGCCTGCACTGTGTCAGTAAGTGATAGAATAGAGCTCAGTATGTGGTCCAGGAGGGAGTGATCAGTCTGTCTGTGATGTCTCAAGGGGACTGACTGAGAAGGAAATTCACAAAATTCACAAATGAGGCTTTAAAAAGTAAATTAGAATTTGCTGGGTCAAAAATGGAGAAAGTATGGCCCAGGCATAAAGAATAGAAAGTGCAGAGACAAAGAAGGAAGTTAGGATATGGTGCAGAATTAAGTATGGCTTGTAAATGGGTGTGAAGTGATGGGTAGTAAGAGCAGAAATAGATGATAAAGGGCTTTTCATGTCCAACAAGAGTTTGGATTTTGACTGTTGATTCCCATTTGTTTGTTGTAAGTCTGTTTTTGTTTTTGCCTTGTATTCATTATTTTGGGGACAATTCCTCTTTTTGGCATTTGTTGAAAGAAGGCTCAAGACCTTCTCCCAAGAGAAAGACGCTCACGTAGTTACTTTTGCATATGAACACATCCATGAACTTGGAACCCAAGTTTCAAACCACTGCAAAAAGTCACTGAAGTCATTGACAATTATTGGGCAGGGAAACCACATAATCAAAAGTGTATTGTCAGCCAGGCACAATGGCTCACGCCTGTAATCCCAGCACTTTGGAAGGCGGAGA
>NW_012105098.1:436079-450768 GCF_000951045.1 Mandrillus leucophaeus | reverse complement strand
GAGATCTTAGTGGTGAAAAAGCATAAATTAAGAAGATTTACAGGCATCAGGCTGGAAGATTGCTGGAGCTTATTCCCTATCTCAGGAATTTAAGCCTTAACTCTCTTGGTAACTACTGCTCTGTGTTGGTACCAGGTTTGTGAATGATCAAGCCACTGACAGAAGATTTCTTTCTAAGAGTGAGAGCCTTCCCGGGGCTTCGAATCTGGTTAAGTGAAAGATGGAGAAGACGGTAAATTTTAAGGAACCATTTGATGGATGTTATTAGGTCACAAACTTGACATTCATAAAGCTAATAGGCCTATCTTTTATTGCAAGCTACCTGAGGTTGGGTACATTTTTACCTGGATGAAAAGCCCGATGCTGATACTGGTTAACTGGATGTTAAAGCCTGATGCTGATACTTACCTTTCTGAACCTAAATTTCTCCATCTGTAAAATGAAGTATACACACCTACTGAAAGAGCCAAGCAGAGGGAATGAGATAACCTAGTTAGCCACCTGTATAGCTGCGGTGCAAAGAAGCTGTTGAATAAGGAATTGGATCTGGAAACTCTGACCTACCTCTTTAAGTTTTCTAATAAACCTTCCAGATCTAACTAGTCAATCAATGACCTATTTTGATTCTCAGAACTGCCACTGCTTCTACCTATCTGAAAAGACAGGAATGTGAAAATCTGTTTTAGAACTACATTTTATGTTTAGCTAATTTTTGTTTTCCTTACTCTATGATCTGTACATTTGGGGTGAAATGATTATATTGTGGCCACTTTAGAATGTCCACTCTCTTTGGGAATTAAAAAGTAATTACAATTTCTTGAACTGCCTTATCCTACAGCCTAGTACAGTGACAGCTTTATTGTAGATTCTTCAATATGCATTGTTTTCTTGAGAACCTTTGGAATTCTAGCCATATCATGCTAATGATACTCAGCCTCATCAAAGTCTCACTGATCTCTTTTCTATACTTGAGATATTAAATGAAACTCTCTTTTGAGAATGTTTGAACTGGAAGGGGAGACTTCAGAATTCATTTAATCTACTTCATTTTATAGGCCACAAACTATTCATTTTAAGTTTGATGTGCTCCAGACCTGATCACATTTTCCTCTCTATTCTTATGTCAGAGTTAAAAGAATGTTAGCTATGCACTTTCCACTTACACATTAATATAGAGCCCAGACTACAGGGAGAATTGAAGACTTGAAGTGGGGAAAGAAGATTGGGGAGCAGAATTACAGTGTGTTATATAGTACTGCAGCCCCTCAAGGGAGCTGTAATTAATGTGTGCAAGGAAAACACTGCAAGGAAACTAATTTAAAGAACATACTGAAACAATTTTCTCCTGGCTTTTCAAAACAAATGAAGAAAAAAAGAAATCACCATCAAGTTTTGAGGAAGCATGAAGAATTCCAGCAGAAAGGAAATTTGTTGAGAGCCTGAGAAGGGGCTGCTAATAATAGCTGGTTAGAATGTAAAGCCTCTTTTAAACTTAGGCTTCCTCCACCATTTGTCAGAGCTCTGTGGTCCCTGGTCCATTCATTAAGCATTTCACATGCATGTCACTTTCATTGTGGGTCAGAGTTTGGTTACAACCCACTGACTGCTCTTTCTTTGCATCTTGGAGACTCAGTTTTTTACGCCAGTTGATATCCCACTGGCCTTTCCTTTCTGCTTTCCTGCTTATCCTTTTTTATCCTAATCTTGTTAGGTAATTCCAGAGTTTAGAATGCCTTGTAATGGCATGTCACTTGATATTGATGCTGTGAATTCCCTAGAGCGAAGTCTTCCCAATTTTTTGCCTACAACCCATAATAAGAATTTCATTTTCAATCCAACCCAGTACACACATACATATGTGATTGAAAATTAAAGTTTCATGAAAAAATACTGTGTGTGATATGCTTTGATACTTTTGCTTCTCTTCAACTCTATTTCATTTATTTAGGAACAAAGAAACATCAAAACTCATTGAAGAGGGCCATTTGATTCTCAGTTCTAATCCCAGTGAGTACACTTTACACAATGAGGTCTTCAGACCATCTGCAACAAATCACTTGAAGGTGTCTGGTCCCAAACCCTCCCCCAGACCTACTGAATGAGAGTCCATATTGGCAACTTCTAAGAATCCATAGTTTCACCAGTTCCTTGGTGTGATTTTAAAGGTTAAAAACTAGCCCCAGATCTTAACATCTTAACATTATCTACTCACAGAAAGCTATCTCCTTTGCTAGTTGATTTTTTTTCTTTAGTGTAGCTATCAATGGTTAGAGCAAAGGCTCTGATCACTTTTTTTTCCCCCTTCTAGAGACAGGGTCTTGCTCTGTTGCTCAGGCTAGAGTGCAGTGGCATGATATTGGCTAACTGCAGCCTCAACCTCCAGAGCTTAGGTGATCCTCCTGCCTCAGCCTCCCACGTAGCTGGAACTACAGTGCATGCCACTATGTTCAGGTAATTTTTAATTTTTTTTTTGTAAAGACAAGGTCTAACTATGATGCCCAGGCTGGTCTCCTGGCTGCAAGTGATCCTTCTACCTCAGCTTCCTAAAATGCTGGGATTGCAGGTGTGAGCCACCAGACCTGGCCAGGGTTCTGATCTCTGAATTCCCCCTTCTTCTTGCTGATATAGACCAGCTCAAAAGGTGCTAGAAACCTTGAACATCTAGTGATACCTTATTATATGCCAGATGCTATTCTAAGTGTATTGTATGAATTAAACTTCACAATAAACAATGTTTTGTGTGTGGCACTATTGACCCATTTTAGAGATAGGGAAACTGAGGCATGAGGAAGTCTAATTTTTCTGAAATTACATTGCAAGCAAATGACAGCACTGGGATTCAGATCTAGGCATTTTGACTCTAGAGCCCATAATCTTGACCATCACCCTCTCTAATTCTTCACTTAGCATGAAACAGGAGATAGTGATTAGCCCTATTTGTCACTGAGAGTCTTAGGTGATTTCACTAACCTACAGTGTGCTACAGGAAGATAAATTAGGGGGTCATTTGGTCCCATCTCTACTGCGTACCCATCCTTGGCTCTAGGGATCTAATGATTATTCTTCCTCCACTTGTCTGTCTGTCTTAAGGAGGAGGGAGAGTAGCAGCTTTCTGCCGTTATCTCTAGCTTTGACTCATTGTCTTCTGTCAGACTAACATAACTCAAGCCTATAATAAAATTCAAACACTTCAAATACAGCAAACTTAATACTTAGTAATTATTATATCATATAACAAATGCTCTTATGGATCATTAAATTCATTATATCTAAATATTCAAATGATTCTGACCACACAAATGATTCTGACAAGACAAAGGGATAATTTAAAGTATATATTTAGAGCAAAATGGCCTTCAAAAGTCATTATTAAAGAAACTTTGTCAAGTTTCCTGTTGGGGCATGCCAGCTAGTCTTCAAGGGAATTTTCTAGCATTTCCTCTAACACATGCCACAGTAAGAGGAGACCAATAAAGAAGAGCCGAATTCTGAAGGATGACTTCAGACAATAACCATTAGAGGTGAATTGCGACTGTTGAACAGGTAGAGAGATAAGGAACAGATTTCTGGTCAGAGAGTTCAACGTATGTGACGACTAAGGCATGAAGGATTATGTTGTCTTCAAGAGCTGGAACTGAGAGAAGGGAAAAAAAAATCACACAAGGTGAGACAAGGAAAGACTGAGTTGAGTTGAGAAGTTTCTTACAAGCTTACAAACTTGGGTCTACTCTTCTCTACACTCAGCTGTGTATGAAAGAGACCTGTCAGGTTCTCACTGTGGGGGCTCATCCCTGCCCCCAGTTTAAGACACTTGCCCCAGATATACTCCAGCGTTTTAGATGGCTTGGGGCTTGCAGTTGGCTCATACACGTAAAGTATCCAGAAGTACTTGCCAGGATGAGTACACAAATTCTGTCTCTCTTCTACAGCCCTGTTCAGTTAGGAAAAAAGATGGAAGTGAGGGTTGTGATAGCTGTGTATGTGTGTGTGGCCGTGTGAGTGTGTTAGTGTATGCATCCCTGTGTGCATGCACTTAAATACATTTATATGTATATGATGGAAAGATCCATGTTTCAGACAGGATACTAAGATAGAAAGTTAAGTAGAAATGTTATAATTTTGTTTCTGCTTTCTATTATTTACCTGTCAGGTGTTTGTCTCAGTTCTTGAACCAATAGGCTTTTAGTTACTATGGTTATGATAATGCTAAAACAAACATTGTTTATGGATTGTACTTTATATTTCAAAAGTTTCCAGTATCCTTATTTATGTATGATTTGAATTTTTTCTTAACCTATGAAAAAGGCTGGGTGCCATGGCTCACACCTGTAATTCCAACACATTGGGAAGCCAAGGCAGGAGGATTTCTTGAGGCCAGGAGTTCAAGACCAGCCTGGGCAACATAGCAAGACCCCATCTCAACAAAAAATTAAAAAAATTACCCAGGTGTGGTGGCACATGCCTGTAGTCCCAGCCACTCACAAGGCTGAGGCAAGAGGATTATTTGAGCCCAGGAGTTTGAGGCTGTTGTGAGTTATGATCACATCATTGCATTCTTGCCGAGATGACAGAGTGAGACCCTGTATCGAAACACTTTTTAATTAAAAAAATTAAAAATTCCATATGAGACTAGCCCTTGGTGTGCCTTCCCAGCTGCCCTACCCCCACCCTATGTAAGACTATGATTTGTAATATGTTTCTTCATGTTTATTTTGAGTATTAATAATGTAATCTTATCATATTCACCCTGATAGGACACTTTAGAGTTTGTTTAATGCACCATTTGGGGGAAGAATTAACCAACAACCAAGATTTTAATACAGCTTGGTCCTGGGCCTCCTTGGGCCATAGCACCAGGCAGCTGTAAGTGGTGCTGGAATAATTTCTCTTTAGCCGCAGATACCGCATACTCTAAGCAATTTGCAGCCTTCCTTCTATAAGATCTGTTTCTGAAAGGAAATTCCCCAAGCCCAGCTCTTCTGGGTATCTTCATTTCAGCTCTGAAGCGCTTACTCTTTGTAGCTGAAATATGGAGAACTATTGTATTTTTGGTTCCCTAACTCAGAGGAAACATGCAGGGAATTTGCTGTAATAACTGATCTGAGTTGGAGTGTTTGATTCCTGACACAGAGTGGAGGAGAGCATTGTGAGGGGACATTTAATTCAAGATTGTTCTGTTAAGTGAGAGGGAGGTGAACTGCTCACAGTCTCTGTCAACGAGAATTTCCCTTAGGATATTTAGTGTGTGGTAGTAATGCATATTTAAGCTTATTTATAACAATGTTTGCAAAATTCCAAACTTGGAGTAGAACTCTAGATCATAGTGGCCAAAGAAACTGACTTTGCTTGTGAGCAAGTTGGATCAAGATCTATATGAGAGTTTTGGGGCCAAGGGAAATAAAGCATCGTCCCAAGAAGGAAGACTTTGCCTTGACAATACACTCTCTTACAATGTGATTCTCCTAAGAAACCATAAAAGAGCAGTTAGGGATCCATCCACACATTTTAATATTTGAAGAGTTTCAGACTGACTGCATGTTTGACAGCTATAGGAATTTTATTTTTATAAGAATTTATCTATAAAAATAAAAGGATATCTACTATCTCTAAATCTATGTATCCGAGTTTTAAAAATATAGCTTCTCTTTAGCTTTTGCTAGCGTATGCTGTCAGACTCCTTCATGCTGCCAGACTCATCCAAAAAATTAATTCTTCTAATGCATGCCATATTTCATGTTGTTTTGGCTGCTTTTGTACATTATGAAGAAAACAGGGAAGATAATGGTTTTCTTTTCCAATTTAATGTATACATGTGATAGAGAAATGTAAGGATGTTGCACACCCAGAGGATCAAACGTAAAATGGCAATAGATTTGACTGCGTTTTTAAAAAAAGAATCCTATTTTATGTAATCTGGACAATAAGGCACACATGGCTGGATTAGAAATATTGTGTTTTTAAGATCTCTTTCTAATTCTTACTTTATAACCATAAAAAAATGAGGCTGTGTGTTGTTGCAGGAAGTCTTATTGCAAACACACGTGCATGTTTGTGTGCAGTTTGTAAATTTAGCTCTAGAAAGGTGTAACAATAAAATGGAATTGAATTTAGCCATGGCTCTTATGAGTGTGAGTAAAGTATGCATGTGGAAACCTAAGACATTAATGAAATCAGCATAGACTTTAATGGCATTCTGGTGTCTTCAAAAGATCGCCACCAAATAAAGCTTAATGTGTCAAAATGGAAGCCCCAAGTAAGACAAATGTGGGAAGAAGTTCAAGGAACAGAAACTATTTGGGGAAGATTATTTGAATGTCTTCCAAAACCTTCGAGAAGCATTAAGCTCAAGCTCAGCCCTTTATCTTTGACAAATACCACACTGTGTATCTGCTTGTTATTTCGTGGTCCTGTTGCTCCTGTCAGCTTGTTAAATGGAACTCTGGTTCCATTCGGGAGATGATAATGTGGTAATCTCTGTGCTTTGCTCGCCTAGGCGTCCAGAGGAGCGGCTGTGCCCGACTGTGTGAGGCCGCCCAGTGCCAAGGGTAACCACTGGCACCTGCGCTGATGGCAAGCAGTCTGCAGCAACAGATTGAAAATGTTCTTTTCAGATCTTTAGATTGGAACTTGAGCTTTACTTTTAAAAGTTTTATGTCCACAGCACGGTTGACAAAATAAATTACTAAACCAATTGCTTTGGGAGCTTCCAAGCCGTGACATTAAGGTAGCTGCGAGTCATCATTCTTGACGAAAGGCGAAGGAGCAGCTTCAGAAATTGCGTGTGTCTGAGGGAGGTTGGGCAAAATGTGTAAGTCTGCAGACCTAGGGTAAACAGGTCTCATTTCTAAGCATTTATTTTCAGGAAGGGAAAAAAAGAGCTGTTGATTCTCAAATTCAGACTTATATTAATCACAGGGAAATGGGTACCCCATTTAATGACATTGTTCATTCTCACAGAGAAGTATTTGCAGTGAAAATGCAAAACACTGTTTTTCTCTGCTGAGGCTCCTCATCCTGTGGTGCCCACTTTACTCTCCCAGCAGAGAACGGAGAAAAACACCAAAGGCAGCACCATGAAACGCAGGGCTGTTAATTCCCAACTCCGTCACATTTCTGCCCTCCTTCCCATTTGGGGAGCTGAACTGAGCCATCAGAACTTTCCTTTTACACTCCCTCTAGAATACAAGTCCTGACAAAATTAAAGGGCTTTATACCCCTAAAGCCTCGGAAATTCTACAGGGTAGGGTGAGGGTAGGGATGGGGTTGAAGGGATGAGAAATTCATAGGTTAAAAACAAAAACTTTGGAGAAAAATCCAGGCTCTGCCAATTACTATCAGTGGGACCTCAGCTAGTTACTTAGATGTCTGGCCCTCTGCTTACTTGTTTGTGAAATAGAAATGACCATACCTGCCTCATGTGCTTGTTGGAAACATATGAAACAAGATAACTTCAGGAGCAAAGTGATTTATATCTGCAATATTGAAATGGATAAAAAATAAAATAGATATGTGAGTGCATAGATGATAAATATGTCATAAAACAAAGGCAGCAAAATGTTAGCAATTGTAAGGAGAGATGTGGGCGTATGCATGTTTGTTATATAATTCTCTCAACTTTTCTGTGCATTTGGAAGCATCTTAATCAGGAGGAAGCGATTTAGAAGGGCAAGTCTTTTTCATGTAGGTATAATTCCTGCATTCCCTGCCTCTAGTTAAATTCCAGATGTAGGCACATGGCCATACTGAACCTTAGCAGAGACTGGAAAAAAAATATATCTTTTTCATAGACCACTGTCAGCTCAGCTAAAATTTAGAAATTTTGTTTCCAAGGAAGAGAGATATTGGGGAAAAGTAGGCACCTTGATTGGTCACGCAAACTTAACTCTCTGTGGCACATACTACATGCCAAATAACAAATGGTGCCATTCCTATTAAGGAAGGGAAGCGATGCCTGCCTCTTTTCTTCCTCAGGGTGGAGTGTCCTGCCAAGTCTCCCGTTGTTCCCTGGGTGACCCAGGGGGCTTATTGCTTCCATCCCTGCTCAGCTGGTTTTGCATTTCCGTGGCAGCATTTTACTCCACCCTCCATTGTGCATCCTAGATTCTCTCCAGAACCCTTCCCAGTGGAGGCCTGAGGTTAGCTTTTGTGTGACATGAGGTCTCTATTCTTCCATGTATTTAAGCTCAAAATGTTTCCTTATGGCGGAATGCTCTTAAAAGTCTTCAATATTGTTAACTCTTTGAAAGCAGTGTTGTGTGAAACCAGCTGATTGTTCGTTCCATTGTGGGTCCCATAGGAAGGAGTTCTGTTGTCTATGGCTCCTCCTCATTGCCTTCTTGGTGGGCATGCCCTATGAAGCGATGCAGGGAGGCCTCCATGATAGTGCAGGCACTTGGCCTTTGATTTCCACCCAGGGAACTCCCTCCACCTGTCTATGAGAGAACTGTGTTGTGGAAGCTCACCAGGAACCCTGTGGAAGACCAACACATAGAATAGACAGAGGAAGACAAACCAAAACACACCGACCACAACAAATACAAGACAACAAACAGCAATAACATTGAGAATAGGAAGGTCATCATGGAGGAGAACCAGGACAGAGTTACATCCACAAAACCCAAAAGAAGAAAAAAAAAAAAATCAAGAAAGACTGGTCAATGGCATATAAAACTACTCAGTGACTAAAAAAAGATAAGGGCTGGTTGTTGTCTTTTAGTTGGTGATTTTAACAAAGAGCCATTCCAGGGAAGAAGTGAGGGCAAAAGTCAAATTTCACTAGGATGAAGATGACAGAGAGGTAAAGGAGGGAAGATAGTAACTATGTAGGAATTCAGCAGCAAAAGGAAGGAGAGGTTTGTGGTCACAAGGGTAATGTGGTATAGGGAAGGGTTTTGTTTTGTTTTGTTTTGTTTTTGTTTTTGAGACAGGCTCTCACTCTGTTGCCCAGGCTGGAGTGCAATGGTGCAGTCTTGGCCCACTGCAGCCTCGAGGTTCAGGTGATCCTCCCACCTCAGCCTCCTGAGTAGGTGGAACTACAGGCACACACCACCATGCCTCGTTAATTTTTGTATTATTTTTGTAGGAATAGGTTTTTGCCATGTTGAGCAGGCTGGTCTCCAATTCGTGGATTCAAGCGATCCACCTGCCTTGGCCTCCCAAAGTGCTGGGATTACAGGCATGAGCACCTGGGCTAGAAAAGGTTTCTCATGATGAGAAAGACTTGAGTGTGATCAAATGCTGATTAGAAGGAACCAGAGAAGAGGCAGAAGTTAATGATACAGAAGAGATAGGAAGAAGCTGCTAGAGAGAGGTTGCTTAGAAAGAAGGTAAGACGAGGTACCTTCCAGGCAACCGGAGGAGGGATTGGCCTTGGCTAGAAGGATTCCTCTTACATTGGATCGGAGGGTAGGCATATGTCATGGTTTGCATGTAGGTCAGCTGGCACACGGTAGAATTGTTACTGCTTTACTTAGTAAATGTATTCCTCTAAAGTCATCTGCAATCATATCGCATTAGCTCTTTTTGTGACACTGTTGTTTTTTTTCTGGAGTTTATTAGCAAATGACAAACATTTCATTATCAGCTCCTGCTAAACAATGTCTCCTCTAGCCCACACTTAGGCATTTCTGAAACCAAGTTCAAGTCCTAACATTTATTTTCATTGAAGTTTATACTATTAGATTTAGAACATGTTTCCAATTTGTCAAAATCTTTTTATATTTTAATTGAACTCACAACATATCACTAATGTGTTTCAGTCTTGTGTTAGCCATACATTAAACAATCAGCTGTATGTCTTCATTTAAAGAACTGTCTTTAGCTCTATTTTACTTTTATTTCATCAACTACTCTCTTCCCCAACCTTGAGACTCAAGGGAAGAAAAATTAAACTGAATGCTTTGATGGTAACTGACAAAACCTTTCGTCCTAAGGAGTCCTCCCAAATTGGATTAAGTGGATTCATTTGTGTTTTGCGGTGTTTATATTTGAGGGAGACAAGGATGTGAAAACTCTCACTCTCTCTGTGTTCGTTCTCACAAATAGATGGATACCGTCACTTTTCAAGGCTTGTCCATCTGGAATGCATCACAAACACATTGCTGAGAAAGTAAAAGTTCCAGAAAGAGCCTCGTTTTCCCCTGGAACTGTGAAATTGAGTGGCCTAGTTCCCTCCTCCATGTTATTGTAAATTCACAGGAGTGTAATATAAGCTACATTTTTAACCATTTGGGATAGCTTATGATTGAATAATGCTTCCTGCCAGACATGTTTTCCCTTTATTTATCACTTACTCTTCTCTCTAATTTCAGCAACAGCAATTGCTGATTTTGAAAATGACTCTAATTGTTCAACCTCTCATAACCACATTTAACTACCAAAAACAATCTATCTGCTACTTTGAAAAGCTGTTAAACAGGCAAGCAATTTATTCCTGCCTTCTTGCAAGCAACCAGGAACAGGGCCACGTTCTCTTTGTTCCTTGCATTGCTTTGGAACCATGAGTGCCTCTTTCTAACTTGAATCAAAATCTGCTTGTTCCTAACTGCTGCCTTTGCAATCAGTAATTTGACTCAGTGGGCTTAATTCAAAGCAGGCACTCACATTCTTTAGACTCTTTGTCAGTCTTCCAGGAAATCAAGTTGAACAACAAAAACAAACAAACACCGGCCCTAAATTAAACCAGATAGGGAGGAAGAAATGTCAATGAATGAGGAAGCAAAATAACAAGAAGAGTCAGGAGAAATAAATAGAAAACATTTCGAGACTCCACCTGCCGTGGCCCCATTAGCCCCTCCTTTACCTTCCTTTCCTAGAGGAAATCAAAGCAACTCCTATGAGCAATCATTCTAGTCAGCTTCCAGACTTCCAGAGCCTGCTGAATCTAGCTCCTCCCACCCTGCCCCCAGCAGGTGAGCACACCTGGGATCGCTGCAGGCTGGCATTGCTTCGTGATTTCTCTGCATCTCAAACAGCCGGCAGCCCTGCAGAAACCTCTTCCCTTTGCTGAAATAAAGTAGATGAATTAATTCCCTTTTGAGTTAACCCCCGCCTGGTTCCCCTCAGTAACTACTGGTACTGGGATAGAGGAAGGAGTTGGCAGTTCTCTTAGAAAAACCAAATAGTTTTCCTTCTTTGTGATGTGCTCAACTTTCTCTTGCCCCAGGCTTGAAAATACAGGCCTTGTCTTTAACTTTCCTTGTGTGAATAACCAGGGCTTAACAAGATAATAGTGGGTTACCATAAATTGTTACAGAGGCACTCCAAATCTAAAACAGAGATATTCCCTGGTAAATCTGATTTTATTTTGTTGTGTTATGTTATTTATGATATTTTATTTATGTTATTTATGTTACTTAGTTATGACCAATGTAAATAGGTCAGAGGGTGTTCCTTTCTGAATACGCTTTAACCAGATATGTTGGAAATCTATTATGTATTGTTCATTTTAATTTCATTAAAAATGTTCTCAGGTTTTAAGTGTGATTTCTTAGCGCTCTCATTTAATTTTTTCTTCTTTCTTAAAATAACTTATTGAAGACAGAACTTTTTCAAGGTATTTATAGATATATCTGAGGTATTCATGATTTATATAAAATGTATAGGTGAAGAGTTACCTTCTAGTATAGGCCTTAAGCATGTTGTCATAGCTATGTGCAGTAAAGTTGATATTAAGTGTATTTAATATTGCTACCATTTCTTCTAATCTTTGAATTTTCTCTGGAATAAAGCTGCAGTGTAATGAATGCAATTAATAAAAAATAGAAGGGTTATTTGTAACTGGAAAATGGGAAAGCACTTTGTTCATTTATGGTAGAATATTTAATTGGGGTTCCCCCACACACGCACCTTAGGAAAGTCACTTGTTCTTTAGGTTTAAAAATAGTAATTCAACTTCACACAATCCTTAACTCTTCAAAATTTTTAAGGAATTAAGGGCAAAAAACCTAGATATGTTCTACAACTTTGGTGACAATAAACATGAAATATGGAATCCAATTTTTGAAGAATATAGCCTGTCATCCCTTTAAACCACGACCATTTTTACATAACGTATAGACTTAGAAAAACTGGTGAGTCCACTCTGTGCTGTGGTATATATTGCTAGTGTATTGGATCTGTGTATTGAGTGTTTGGGGAGCATATTGACATTATGGGCAATGCAGTTATTTCCCATGACATTTTAAAAATCCATTTCTGTATTACATATTCCAATCTAGTGAAAATTAGATCTACTCTATTTAGATTTGGCATCCAACACTTGTTGGCCATGGCATGTGATGTAATTTAAACTGCTCATGTACGTTTAGGAGGAGATTGATTTATAGCCGTCTTTGCCTGAGACAAGCACAATTTAAACTAATTCTTATTGATCCAGAAACATTTAAGATTGGTTTTGAAAATTCTCAAGAATACAGAGCTTTGGATACATCTGAGCCATTTTGCTAAGCATAACTGTCACGTATATAAAAGCATGAAACTGTTAATACTTATCCTTCTTTGCCTTGGCGTCTTTGTTAGTCATTGCATACCTAAAGGCTAATTTCTGCTCCAGATGCTGTGATGTCTGCCCAGCTGGCCCAGCTGTTAGGATATATGCTATTTGCAAATGGCAACATAAATAGCATATCCAGAATATTTTGCAGGCTGGGGCTTTGCCATTAAAGGCTAAGATATATTTAGTGTTAGGGATAATTGTTTGGTATATTGTAACCAGAATAGAGCTAACAGAATGCGAATGGGTCTAGCAGAGTGACTCATAAAATAGTCAAATGAAGAAATTATTTACTCAGACATTTCCATATTAGCATGTAATGTGCACTACAAATTGGATTTCCTGTGAATGTTCAACCATTGTGTGCAGAGTTTGTAAAGGTGTCTGATATTGCCAATGTATCATTTAAGAAGACCAAATTGCATCAGATTCTCTAACCAAGTCTCGTTTAGCATCTGAAGGAGTAGTTCTTCTAATTATTTTCTGATTGCAGGATAGCCTTGTCAGAAATGCTCAACTTGGAGTTGGTAAGAGTTGGGTTCTAAATTCTAGCAATTTCTATGACAACCCAGTGACATTAAACAAATCTCCCATCTTTCCTAATCTTTTCTATTTCTGGTTTCTCAAGTTATAATATTGAAGATACTTGCATTTTAACTGTGTTTGTGCTTTGTCAAAGAAAGGTGCTTTATACATGGTCTAGGTCTATTTGCTTTCCAACTTTTCCCCAAGATCTTCTGTCTTTCGATGTATAGTGTTTTCTTGTTTTTTTTTTTTTTTTTTTTTTTTTTTTTTTTTTTTTTTTTTTTTTTTGTATGTTTCTGTCTTTAGTTACCTAGGTATTCATGAGGTGATTAGAATGCAACAATTACATGGCTTCTTAAGCACCCCTAATTTAGATAAGCATTTCTAAGTAGGACTTCTAATATGCAAGGCAAAGAATATTCTAGAACTCAGTTAAGTTTGTTTTTATATTCCAAATTATTTTATTGTTACATCTAAAAAACAGTGGTGTCTGCCCTTATCTGATTCTGGATGCTGCTAAATATACTGCTGGACCAAAATTTGATTCATTAACTTTTCTGGATCTTAATCTTTTAAAGGTGCAGTATATCCATTGAATCTACAGCTTTACCAAAGCCCCTGACAAAGCACTGGTATCCACAAGGAGAGGCAAATGTTGATATACAGCGACTGGAACTGATTTTTATCCATGTGGATGGTACCAGACTAAGAAAATTATCCATCTGGGCCATGTAATCTGTCTTTCCAGAAAATCACTAAACTACATATCTAATAACACAGTCAGTGAGATAATTTCCTTTTCTTGAGTAATTTCCTCATTTGGTAGGGATTTTAAAAGCCTAGGGGCATTTTGAGCATATGGTTCAGGAACATTATTTTAAAATGTGAATTATCAATAGAATTTCAATACAATTTAAATAAAATAACTTACTTCCTAAGTGTTACAAATATAAGCAGGATACTTCTACAAAGGCTTTTGCTTTTGAGTCAGAGTTAGGAGCTGGAGATTAAAAGCTTTTCTTCAGTATTGTTAGAGCATGGTGCATCATTCTCAATTGCCAGCGGTCAATTCTCTCTAGACACAGTTGATCGCTTCTCCCACATGAAACAATTTCTTGAATTGTTTGAATTGTACTTGAATTCCTCTAACCTCGCTGGCTGTTTCTTCCCGATCTCTTTTGCTGGTTCCCACTTGTGTCACTCCCCACTCATTACTGAAGAGCCCTAAAGTTCTGTCCTTGAACTCCTTACCTATCAACGATCATCCTTGCTTATCTCAGCTAGATTGAGGGCTTTGTATATTGATCAATTACAGATTTGTATCTCCAGCCCAGAACTGTCTGCTGAATTTCTGACTTGTACATTCTGCTGCCTACTCAGTATCTCCACTTGGATTTCTAGTAAACATCTAAAATGTGTCATCTCCAAAAATGACTTTCTAATTTAGCACGACACTTACTTTCAAAAACTACATGCACACCTTCTGTAGTTTCCTGCCTCTTAGGTCACAGCAACTCTATCCTTCCATAGTTCAAGCCAAAATTGTTGGTGACCTCCTTGACTTAATACAAATATGCGTTTGGCCCCTGCCCTGGCTCCTGACACAGAGCACATAAAACTCACATACATTTCTAAGTGATAGGGTGACAGGAGCTTACTTTCTGTATAAAG
>NW_012105098.1:429088-435289 GCF_000951045.1 Mandrillus leucophaeus | reverse complement strand
GGCCTCATTTTCCTGCAACTTTTTCACCGTTGCTCAGACTTAAAAAAGATGATGACTGTTTGGTCATTAAAAAATTAATTTTCCACTTATGAGCAACCCTCTTTGGGTCTTTGAGGTCATATATAGACCATGATGAGCTAATTATCTTATAGATTATATCTATTTTCAGCTGTTATAAAAGTGTTTTAAATTAGACCAAGGCTATTTTTAGTTTATGAAAAGTTTGCTTTTAACAAAAATCTTGCTTTTTCAAAAAAAAAGTTAAGCATATTAAAAAACAGAAAAATAATACCATATGAAAATAGAATTGGCTGGGTGTGGTGGCTCTTGCCTGTAATTTCAGCACTTTGGGAGGCTGAGGCGGGCGCATCACTTGAGGCCAAGACTGGCCAAACCTTGTCTCTACTGAAAATACAGAAATTAGCCTGGCATGGTGGTGCATGTCTGTAATCCCAGCTACTGGGAAGGCTGAGGCATAAGAATTGCTTGAACCTGGAAGATGGAGGTTGCCATGAGCCGAGATCATGCCACAGCACTCTAGCCTGGGTGACAGAGCAAGACTCTGCCTCAAAAAAAAAAAAGGAAAGTAGAGTTAAATACTACAGATATAGGAAGCCTAGACAATATCAAAAGAATAAGATGATCCAATTGTGAACCAGGAAAGGGTAGATGAGAACATTTTTTAATCTAAGATTTTTTGTAGAGATAAGTAGAGTAAACAATCACCCTTATATATGTAGCTCTTCAGTCTGCATCAAAACACTGTCCGAGTGGGAAATAGGGAGACTCAAGCAAATATCCTGTTGGTGTTGTCTCTTTATCCTACTTTAACAAACACTAGGATCTGGACTGTGAAATCTAAGACCAATCTCTGAAGAGACACAGATGAAAGTGAAAATGCTACTCTATTTTCTATCACCCAATTTCTTGTCACAGTTACTATCATTAAAACATATTAAAAACATGGAAAAGGCTGAAAGTAAAGCTACACATCTAATAAGATTTGTAATATAAATAACCCTCAGTGTGTTTTTATTCCCGATTGCCTTGTCTTCTTAGGCTCTGATATTTAATGATTGGGTTAAATATCTCCTTTTCTGTGTATAAGGTATTGGCACAATTTTTTTTTTTTTTTCCTTATTCACTTCTCATCAGGCAGGTGGTTGAAACTAGGTAATGCTTGTCTTTTATGGCCATCTTGAGAGAGAATCATTTTCACCAGGGTACAATCTCCTGTGTTTCTTGTTTTGTTTTGTTTTGTTTTGTTTTACCCTTTTCTCTCAATCCTACTTCAAAGATAGATGGGAGTTAACAACTCTGGTTAAAATTATGCCCATTTTCAAATGCTTTCTTTATACTTTTTAGTCTTCCATAATATAAATAACATTGTGGTGTTATTGTAATAACAAATCCAGGAAAAAGAAACACCTTACTGTCCCCAATTACCTTAGTTTCAGAAAACTCTACCCTGAGATAGAGGTTATACATGATATTTATCCACTGCGCCCGATCACCGGGGTGCTATTTTGTAATGAGAAGTCCAGAGAATCTTCTGAAGGCGTGACTTAATCATCAAATTACCAGATTCTAAAAGGCTATTACATGTTTCTATCTCTGTTCATTGATTCTGCATGAGTCATCATCCTTGCAAAGGAAAATGACATTTCCCCCACTGGAAATTGGCAGAATACATATAGAAGGCTTAACTTCTAAAGTTCTTTGCATATAGGGCTCTTGAGCTATTATATCCTCTAGAAACCCTGATCATTCAAATATTTATGATTTGTATAGCATAGAATGTACTTCACCAATCTTCCTTCTCCACAGAGTATGACAACATGCCCTGCTGTGTTCGTATGACCTTTTTACGTTTATTGTACAGCAGTATTTGCGTTTGAATTGGTACCTTAAATTATAATCTCTAAACAAGATTTCTTGGTGCATTTCACTGGAAGAGATGCAAAGAAAGAGATACAGGATAGGATTTATCAATGGCCTGACTGTCAGGACTTATACAACATGTTCCTGACCTCTCTGGTGGAGTTAAATGGAAATGGTTTTGGAGACAGGCAGTCCTGGGTTCCAGCCTTGTCTCTGGGGCATACTTACTCCATGAATTTAGGCAAGTTACTTGTCTCTTCACGTGGTCATTGAGAAAATAAAATAACAAATCTGTATCAGTAAGGCACCTGGGACAGGTAGCCTTTTGATGGATATTACTTGTCTTTTTCCCAGGCTGTCCTGTTGCCATCTTCACACTTTTGCCTAAATGCAGAGTTTTTTGTTTTTTGTTTGTTTTAATAGCTAGGGCATTTTAATCATTTTTGTTAATTGAGAAGTATCCGAAGCAATTTAAAAAAAAAAAAAATAGGAAGCACTGGCCAGGCACAGTGGCTCATGCCTGTAATCCCAGTGTTTTGGGAGGCTGAAGCAGGTGGATCGTGAGGTCAAGAGATCAAGACCATCCTGGCCAACATGGTGAAACCCCATCTCTACTAAAAATACAAAAAATTAGCTGGGTATGGTGGTGCACACCTGTAGTCCCAGCTACTCAGGAGGCTGAGGCAGGATAATCACTTGAACCCAGGAGGAAGAGGTTGCAGTGAGCCAAGATTGCGCCACTGCACTCCAGCCTGGTGACAGAGCGAGACTCTGTCAAAAAAAAAAAAAGGAAGCAGTATGTTTGAGTGCTCAAGCAGCTTTAGTATATGAACAAGTCAAACTCAATATAGTCATGCCAGAGACACTAGCTGCATGTGTGGGAATGAGAGTGGAGTGTCACAGGAGGCTGAAATCAGGGCCAACCCAGAGTGTTGAACATGATTTCAACTCTTCCAATTGACATGACTTTTTTTCCTTTTTTGAGGAGGAAAAAATGCTCTAGCTTGCTATATCTTGTGTTTGCCACCCATATAGTGGGCTAGAAAAGCAGGGTGTGGGGGAGCCAAAGGCAATGGCTAATTAGAAAAGTGTATTTGAAATGTCTTGAATGCTTCAAGAAATAAAATTAACTGACACTACAGCCTTACCAAATGGATGATAATTATATTAGGCTTCCTGTGATTCCAGTGAACATGGGTTTTAACAGAATACACACACCTTATTGTCAGTTCATCCTTGCATTATTGTGGGAAAAAAACTTCTAGTGTTCAATTTCTTGTATAGTCATACAACTTAAATTTGTAGTTTCAGTATAATCTTGCCTTCTCCTACCTATTTACAACTTCCTGAAAATATATTGAGTGTGGATTCTGTACGTAAGTGAGATTGTCTTCGCTAAGAGCTTCTTGCAATCACAGGAAAAGGGGGAAAAAAGTTGTTACAGCTGATCATTGCCAGAGGGTGAAAGTTCAAGAAGTAGAGAAAAAGAAGATTGTAGCATGTAATTGGAGTTCTTGGTTGCATGCTACAGAATCCATTCTATGTGGTTTAATCCGGGAGCAATGCAGCCAGGGATGACACCTCAAAAATGCCCAGCCTCAACACTAGACTGTCCTAGCAGAAATACTATTGCTGCTATTGTCACTTACGACATTAAAGTCACTTACGACATTAAAGTCACTTACGACATTAAAGTCTAGGGGTCAGAAACTGTGGCACAGCTCCTCAAAAGAACCAGATATTCTGCCGCCATGCTTCCTCCCAAGGAGCCATTCTTTCATGCAGCTAATAGTTTATGTTGTTTGCTTTCACCTTCAACGTTCACACATCTGGGTTGGCTTGGTGGCTCCACATTTATTACAGGCTAGTTCCCGAGGAACCTGGGAAATGTAGTTTTAGTTTTTTGTGTTCTATAGTATAGCAATCAAAGGAAACTAGAAGGGTGTTGGAATAGATGCTGGTCGAACTGCTTGTTAGTATCTGCTCCTGATGGAATTGAACTGAAAGATGTTACAGGTGTTTACTCCTCAGTGGTCCATGTTGGAACATCACTTTCTGTTTTCAGAAGCTCTATTGCTATATGTAAAAAAAAAAACAACAACAAAAACCATTGCTGTTTTCTTCTGCACTTGATCAAAATTCTCTTTAGGTATCCACGTTTTACCATAATATGTATTAAACAGTGCAGAATGCTGGTGACCAGTTTTACTTGTTAACCCAGGCATGGCTGAGTCCTCAGAGCCTTTTAATTTGAGTCCATTCTTAGGATGATGTGCTGCGTTTTCTGCGATGGCACCCACTGGCGTACAAAAGAAAAACTGGATTTTCCAGGTTGAGCAGAAACATGGATGCCATACTAAATTCTGAATAGACACATTCATGCATCTTCTTGTCCACCAGCTGCTGGAACTCAGGGAATTTACTACTTCATCCTTTTATGCCCAACACCCCATCAACTCCAGAGGCAGCTTGGCTGCATGCCAATGTCAGTGTAGAATTACCATTCTATCCTCACGGGTTCACATCCTTTGTCAAGTCACCAAACCCTCAGAAATCTTGGTGAGTCTACCTAGACGTTTTTGTTCGTTTGTAAGACTAACTTGTACAGAGTTTTGAGTTTTCTTAAAATTTAAAATCATTAATTAAGGATTTAGAATTCACTAAGAATGAAAGCTTTGAAAGGTAGTGATTTGAAAGATATGCTTAGTGCTGGCAGGTATTTAAGGGCCAACTATTCTGACTTACAGGAAGACAACGCAAGTAGTAGGTAAGGGACTTGCCAAAAAAATTACATGCCTGGTTAATATCAATGCTGAAACTGAAACTCGAGGACCCTGCCTGCTGGACGGGGAATGTTTCAAAGGTTCATAGGTCCTAAATCCTCATCATCCTATATGAAGCATGCACATGATGCCACATGCTAGCTGAGACCATGCTCTGAAGGATGTCTACATGAAACAAACATGAAAAATCATATAATATGGTTTACATTCTCAACCCACATCTTCTCAAATTCACTAGAAGCTGTCCATTTGGTTGACAAAACTGAATTTGAATTATATGCAATAAATGACACCAACATTATTTTCATCGCTAAAAGTACTTTAAGAGCACTCTTCCTGTTTTTAATCACTAGTGTTCCATTAGCTGCAGCCAGCCATATTTGTTGCTTACACTATAAGCATGTTTTTTTTTTTTTTTCCTGGTTTGCTCTAATTCTTTGCCCTCTTAAAGGAAAAGCAAGGGAGGTTTATGAAGGGCCTTAAAATGAGAGAAACTAATTAATTGCTGACTTTTTATATTTATCAGCAAAGGAAAACATTTCTCTACTCTCATAACACTTCTGACACCAACTGTGCGGATTTTCCACACATTACAATTCTCATACCAACTATGTGTCCTATAATTTAATTCAATTCTGGCTCCAAAGTTAGCACAGACCCCACAGTTTAAGGAATTAGTCCCACAGCCTGCTCCACTTCAGATGCTGATCATAAGCCTGGGCTTCCTATACTTCGGACTGACAGGCTATAAATCAGAGGTTTTTCACTATTCCCTCCTTAAGTTCAATAATTTGTTAGAATGGCTCACAGGACTCAGGAAGACACTTGACATTGTCAGTTGATGATGAAGGACACAATTTAGGAACAGCTAAATGAAAGAATGAGCTATGTGGGCAGGGCCGTGGGGAATCCACGTCCTCTCTGGGCTCGCCAGCCTCCCGTACCTCCATGTATTCACCAATCTAGCAGTTCTTGGAACCCCTTTATTTAGAGTTTCTGTGTGGGTTCCATTATATAGGTATGATTGATGACATCATTGGCCATTGCTGACTAGACTCATCTCCAGCCCCTCTCCCCATCTTGGAGGTGGGAGAGTGGAGCTGAAAATTCCAACCTTTTAGTCACATGGTTGGTTCCTCTGGCAAGGGGCTCCTGTCCTCTGAGTCACCTTATTAACATAAACGCGGGTATGGTTGAAAGGGGCTTATTAGGAGTAACAGAAGATGCTCTTCTCACCCCTATTGCTTGAATGATTCCAAGAGTTTTAGAAGCTCTTGTGTCAAGAACAGAAAGATGCTCCTGTTACCCCTATCACTTAGAAATTTACCTGAGTTTTACGTGCTTTATGTCAGGAACCAGGGCAGAGGCCAAATGTATATTTGTATTAAGTCACAATCAATAAGTACTTTTTAAAAATGTAAATTTATATATAAGTGAAAATAACTGTACATTTTTTGCTTTCACAAACTTTGATGTCAATGTGGAATGATCTCTCACCAGTTTAAACACAGTTGAGTTCTTACATAGGGAAAAATGC
>NW_012105098.1:424622-428378 GCF_000951045.1 Mandrillus leucophaeus | reverse complement strand
TTTTTTTTTTAAAGTATGGAGCACCTACCAAGTCCCAGGCACTATCGTAGGCACTGAAGGCACATAATTGATAGATGAGGTCCTTATTCTAGTAGAACTATGAACATTTTCTTATTCAGAATGAAATTTAGGAAGCAATCAGAAAATACATATAGACACTGTCATGTGCCAGGCCCCTATTGATTCCAACAGGGATGGCTCGGGAAGAGACCCGGAGCCAGTGAATGAGACATAGGGTTTATAGAGGACTTACATACAGAGCATTGCAGGAGTGGGAAGCTGGACAGGAAAACCACTACCATTTGTAAAAAGCATGAAGATTATATAGCATTTTCACTTAGCAATCTTCACCAAGCAACCTCCCTTTAACCCAAAACAAAAGGCCCCTGATCCCTGTATAGTCTGCATTCCAAATGATGGGCCAGGGGTTCAGATGTTCTTCATAGATGAGGAGTGAATCTCCAGCTTGACCACTCCTGGGTTCTTCTCAGGGTGTGCTTGAGTTATTGCTGTTACGTGTGTCTGCCATACAGACCTGTAGCATGATTTTCTCTAAGAAGCTTTGTGATGCATTTTGGTAAATGTTGTAAGGTTCTAAGTGGACTTCAATTAATTTTTAAAAAGTAAACATACATGAATAAATATAATCCCTTCTTCCTAGCTTTAAATTACTTCTGATATATCCCTGATAAAAAAAAAAAAATCAAAGGATCAGGTGTGGTGGCTTACACCTGGTGTGTAATCCCAGTGCTTTGGGAGGATGAGGTGGGAAGATTGCTTGAGGCTATGAGTTCAAGACTAGTCTGGACAACGTAACAAGACCCCTGTCCCTTAAAAAAAAAAAGAAAGAAAATTAGCTGGGTGTGACAACACATGCACATGCCTGTAGTCATAGCTACTTGGGAGGCTGAGCTGGGAGGATCCCTGGAGCCCAGGAGTTGGAGACTACAGTGAGCTATGATTGTACCATTTCACTCTAGCCTGAGCAATAGAGTGAGACCCTGTCTCTTAAAAAAAAAAAAAAAAAAAAATCAACCAAGCAAACCAGCAAAAAGTTAATAATCTAGGGCTTTACCTACCTGGTAGGACATAAAGGAAGCATAATAGAGAAAGTTCTCAGAACTGGCTCTGCCCCTGGTTCTGGGTGGGCGAACTCTCTGTGACTTATATAACCTTCCTCACTTGCTTGAGAGAAGGGAGTTGCTGAGAGTTCCTGTTAGAGGTTTTGCAGAAATTGCCCACAGCTGAGACTCTAATTTAGGGTCGTTGTTCCAGTGAATGGAAATGAGCTGAAGAAACAGCCATGACACTCACTTTCAGCTAAGCAAGGAGACCTGCCCTGGGCACAGGTGGAGTGAAAAGCCCAGCCCTGAGAATTACCCACTCCCTTTGACATTTTCTCTCCAGAGCTACATCTCTCTTTCCCTCCTTTCCCCTGCATCACAAAAAAACCTGTTAAAAATTATCCATCTTTCTTTTTTGAACATGGGAGTCCATACAAACACTTCCATTTCATATATACCCAAATTCCAAGTGATCCTGAAGGGCCATTTAAAGTTGAAGTTTTTTTGCTTGTTTGTTTTGTTTTCTTTTGTTTTTTTGAGATGGAATCTCAATCTGTTACCTAGGCTGGAGTGTAGTCATACAATCTCAGCTCTCCACAACCTCTGCCTCCCAGGTTCAAGTGATTCTCCTGCCTCAGCCTCCCAAGTAGCTGGGACGACAGGCATGTGCAACCATGCCCAGCTAATTTTTGTAGTTTTAGTAGAGACGGGGTTTCACCACGTTGGCCAGGCTAGTCTCAAACTCCTGACCTCATGATCCACCCACCTCGGCCTCCCAAAGTGCTGGGATTACAGGCGTGAACCACAGTGCCCAGCCTAAAGTTGAAGTTTAAGTGACAGAGAGAATGCTGTGCTGATGAAAGCTGGATAATTATATAACTAATTTCTGGCAACATTGTAATATGATGCCAGGGTGCCTTCTTTTTCTTTTATATGGACAAAATATATTGTTGAGATTTTTAAATAAGTATTAACAAAATAGAAAGAGAAGTTTTCAGAGAAAAACTCTTTTAACGTAACCTCCTTTTTTTTTTAAACCACTCTCGTGAGAAATTGTCAGAGTTGTCAACATCATGCTTCATGGGTTTTGAAACCTGGACTTTAACGCAAAATCCCTTTATACATACTGGAAATTATTGTGCTTTTTGGATAAGATTGAGGTCTTATTCAAAATCCTTACAATCATAGAAACAGATAACACACTATCATTATCTGTGACAAGAGGATAGGAACGAGAAGGATAATTAAAATGCTAGCATTGGCTCTTTCAAATTGTGTTCTCTGAATCTTAGCACAGAAATAAAAATATTAGAATTTTAACCTCTAAGATATATTTTTAAAGTTTTTGACTGGGTGTCATGGCTCAGGCCTGTAATCCCAGCACTTTGGGAGGCTAAGGTGGGAAGATCACTTGAGTCCAAGAGTTTGAGACCAGCCTGGGCAACATAGAGAGAACTCGGCTCTACAAAAGATAAAAGATGAGATGGGAAGATCGCTTGAGCCCAGGAGATTGAGGCTGCAATGAGCCATAATCATAATGCTAGACTCCCACCTGGGTGACAGAGTGAGACCCCCCGACTCAAAAAAAATAAATAAATAAAAGCAAAGTTTCTATTGGAATAAGTCATTCAGTGTCTCAAACTTTTGTTTTAATGCCATAATTCAACTTTAATGGCTCTTTGTAGACTAAAATTAATATCTGCAGAAAATAGCCATTTAAAATAACTTACTATTTATAGAAAAATAACATAAGGCACTTGTCATTTATTGAAGGTAATGGTTTACTCTGAAATTTGTACAATGAGGATTGGAATTTTTATTTTTATTTATTTAAAACATACTTATTTTGTTCTAGGGATGCTTTACAGGTGATAACTCATTCAATCATCATAACCTATGAGAAAGGTATTATTATTATTTTTTACTTTACAGTAAAGGAAGCAGATCAGGAACTCAGAAAGGTTAAATAACTTGTCAAGTTGCACAACTGATAAGCAGGTAGAGCCGGGACTTAATTCCAGGCCATCTGGCCCGCAGAGTTCCTCCTTATGCCCCTATGCACTGGTGCCTCTTGCAGCACGTCGAAGAGTTTACCAAGACGAATGAGCTCAAAAATGTGACCATCTAACCAGCCATCTGTCTGCCCTTCTGGCCTTTCCAGGATATCAATGTTTCTTATAAAATGGACATAAATTCCTGATGAGACAAGATTTGTATGGAGAGCCATGGGACTATCACCCCTATTCTAGACACATAATAAAGCAACAGAAGAAGGCCACATTCTCATTAAGTGAGAGCATAATGAGAGCAGCAGCATAGCTGCTCTTTTTTACAAGCAGCTAAGAAGCTATAATCCTGTGCACCTTCAACCCATCTCCTCATGAGATCAGACCATCAGTCGTGGTGTCAGCAAAAACAACACATCCAAATGAGAAAAAAAATCAGAAAAGGTTTAACAGGCTGGGCATGGTGGGTCATGACTATAATCCCAGAACTTTGGGAGGCCGGGGCGGGTGGATAACTTGAGGTTAGGAGTTCGAGACCAGCCTGGCCTACATGGTGAAACCTTGTCTCTAACAAAAAATAAAAAAAAAAATTAACAGGTGTTAGCATGCACCTGTAATCCCAGCTACTCAGGAGGCTGAGGCAGGTGAATCGCTTGAACTCAGGAGGTGGAGGTTGCAGTGACCAA
>NW_012105098.1:414662-423967 GCF_000951045.1 Mandrillus leucophaeus | reverse complement strand
CTCTCTCTCTCTCTCTCTCTCTCTCTTTCAGAACAAGTGTTTCTATTCTTCCATTGAAAATTTTAAATCTTTGTTCATTAACTCAGGTTCTTCAATACCTTAGAAAGATTCTGAGAATATAAAACTCCAGCATCAAATGTATCTTGTCCTTTTTTTGGCACATTGCTCAAGCCTGTTAAGGTCTTCTTGAATTCTGGTTCCATCATTCAACACAGAGGTCCTCAAATCTAGTAGCTGCATCTCAGAATATGCTGGAAAGGTCTTTAGAGTACTGATTTTTCAGGCTACCCCAGAGACTTAGTGAATCTCAGGTAAGGCTCAGGAATGCCTATGTGTTTTTTTGTTGTGTTTAGTTTCCCAGGCAACCCTAATGTAGCCTATGAAAACTCAGGCATCTGGGATCCCTTAATATAACCACTTGAACACAAGGCATGTGCTAGACACCTTTTTAGAATTTATCTTTGTCCAGAAATGCAGAGATCTTCCACTGGGACTAGATTTGAGAGTGTTGACTGGAATGCTGGAATTGCCTAGGGAACTTTTCTGAACTTCATCACCTCTTCCTGGGTGGCCAAGCCTCCTTCTGGGATCTTCTCACTACCACAGTGAACTGCTATCATTGAAGGGATCATGCTAAATCCTTCCAGTCTTCTAGTGCAAAAATGTTCTAAGACTCCTAGATTTACCAGTAATCTTCTTTACAAATGATTGTTTTGACTTTTGCATTAATTTTACTGTTTGTATTTTCTCTGTGTTGTGCTAAGAATATTATAATAGACTCTGAAAATATTTTACTGGATTTGAATAATATCCATCAAACCTACTCACTCATCCTTCCTTCTTTTCTTTCTTCCATAAGTACTAATTGTTCTAGGAGCCAAGCACATTCCAGGCCTTAGGGATACCATAGGTACAAGACAGCAGAGGTCTCTGCCCTCTTGTGCTTACATTTCAGTGGGGGATGCAGACTTTCAAAAAGTAAATAAAACATCTGCAAAAAAATGTTTAATATGAATATGTGGTATAAAGAAAACAAATGGTAACGAGCATGGAGACAACTGCAGGGAGGGCCTCTCAAAAGGTGACATGGGAGTTGAAAACTGAAGGTCAAGAAGGAGCCAGCCTTGCAGAGATCTGGGAGAAGAGCATTTGAGGCAGAAGGAACAAGTGAAAATGCCCTGAGACAGGAAAGAAACTTTAGAATTCAAGTAATGCAGTGAGGTCATTTCAGAGTGACTTGTCCTTATTGATTGTGTGCTGACCGGCAAAGAGAGATTTCCATCCGCTCTAGGTCCCATAAACTACCTCTTCGAATACCTGCTGAAAATGTTTCTATGTCCCTACAAACTTTTAGCCAGCCCATCTTTATGTATGCCTGTAATGGAGTAGAAAAAAATAAATACATGAAAACTGCTGATAAACCAAAGCTTTACTGGTAAATCTTTGTAGCTCTCTCTCCTCCAGGAGCTGATCCAGATTATATGGGATCTGAAGCTTTTACAATTTTAAAGGTCCTTTCCAAAAACAAATGCAAATAAAATATTGCAATGGCCCCACTCATGCAAGTGAAGGGCCCAGAAGCTTCAGAGTAATTGGCTCCATGGTAAATTCACCTGTGCCTGGCACCCGTCTTTAGATAAGAGACTGAGAATGACCACAAATCAAAATCCACCGAGAGTTATAAGTAGGAGTCAGTGAAAAAGTATGTACTTCTGCGAATAGCCAGAGAAACCATGCTGTTCTCCATGTCAGCTGGTGAGGAGAGGGAGAGGAAAACTTGTTTAGGTTTAACTATGCAGTTATTATGGCAATCATTAAGTTAGGGGCGGGAGAAAATAAACAAAAGAAAAAGATGTAGCCTGTTATTTTGTAAGGAAGCTGCTAAAGGAAGCTTTAGGCAAGTAAAGGAAGGTAGATTAAGTAAATACACTGGAAACAATGTGAAATGGAAACTGCTGAAAGAGATACAGGTAGAATACGGTGGTCAGGACCAAGCCAGTGTGGGAGATCAGGAGAGTGTGGAGGTTGTGTTGGTGGATGCAGAGGAGTAGGACTCTGACATGGGAGGGTGGAGGTAGCATAGGCCGAGATGGGAAGGTCTGGGAGTGGGAGTGGAGGTAGTTGGTGAAGGCAGTAGAGGAGGTAATAGGGGGTGAGTGTGCAGGCAGAGGAGGCAAGGAAGTGGTGGTGGTGGTTGTAGGGCAGAGTTCGGTTTCATTTGGGCCGGTAGAGATCCATTCTTCCTGCCTTGTGTGAAAGGTTTTGTTTCATAATTACTTCTGAGTCTCAAAAAATATTCTTGTGAATAATGGGGAATCAGTCATCTCTAACATTATCAAAACAAAGACTTATCTTAACTGCAAAGTGCTTAGGCTGTGGTCCAGTTTGGGTCCAGTATTTTGACATTTGTTTTCCAGGCAATAATAATGAGGTATATTTATTTTTTTGAGGTACATGTGATAATATAATACATTCATATAATTTGTAAAGAACAAATCAGTGTAATTGGGATACACATACATATATAATCTTAAATATTTGTCTTTTTAATGCTCTTTTAATTTGAAACATTCAAATTATTCTTTTAACTATTTTGAAATATACAATAGATTATTGTAAATTCTAGTCACACTGTTGATCTATGAAACACAGGTCTTATTTCTTCTATCAAACTGTATATTTGTACCCATTAATCAGCCTCTATTCATCCTCCCCCGCTTACCCTTCCTAGCCTCTAGTAACCACCAATCTACTCTATCTTCATGCGATCCACTTTTTAGCTCCCATATATGATTGATGTGATATTTGTCTTTCTGTGCTTGGCTTATTTCACTTAACACAATAACCTCCAGTTCCATCCATGTTGCTGCAGATAACAAATTTATTTTTCATTCTTTTTTATTGGATGAATAATGTTCAATTGCATATATATACCACATTTTATTTATCTAGTCATTCATTGATGGATACTTCAGTTGATTCTGTATTTTGGCTCTTGTGATTAGTGCTGCAATGAACATGGGAGTGCAGATACCTCTTTATTTTATTGATTTCCTTTCTTTTGAATGTGTACCCAGTATTGGAATTACTGAATCACATAATTGTTCTATTGTTAGTTTTTTCAGGAACCTCCATACTATTTTCCAGATTGGCTGTACTAATTTACATTTCTGCCAACAATGTATAAGGGTTTCCCTTTCTCTAGATCCTTGTCAGCATCCATTGTCTCTGTCTTTTTGATAACAGCCATTTTAACTGGGGTGAGAAGATATCTCATTGTGGTTTTGATTTGTATTTATCTGATGATTAGTCATGTTGAACATTTGAAAAGTACTCAAGTGTGACCTTGATAAAACCTAAACCAGGTTGGGCTCAGTGGCTCACACCTGTAATTCCAGCATTTTGGCAGGCCGAGATGGTCCAATCACTTGAGGCCAGGAGTTCAAGACTGGCCTGGCCAACATGGTAAAACCTCTGCTATACTAAAAATACAAAAATTAGCCAGGCATGGTGGCATGTGCCCGTAATCCCAGCTACTCAGGAGGCTGAGGCAGGAGGATCACCTGAGCCCAAGAGGTGGAGTTTGCAGTGAGCCAAGATCATGCCACTGCCTGGGTGACTGTCTCAAAACAAAACAAAACAAAACAAAACAAAACAAAGCAAACAAAACTTAAACCAAACAGAATTTGTCGACAAGGAGAGAGATTTCTTTTAGAAAATATTCTTCCTTCCATGATTTGTAACAAATCAAATTGCCATTTGTGTGTTTTCTTTTGAGAAATGTCTGTTCAGATATTTTGCTCATTGCTAAATCAGATTTTTTTTTCTTTTTTCACTATTGAGTTGTTAGAGCTTCTTATATACTCTGGTTATCAATCCATTGTCAAATGGATACTCTGCACATATTTCTCCCATGCTATGAACTCCCTCTTCTCTTTGGGGTTGTTTCCTTTTCTGTGCAGAATCTTTAGCTTGATGTAATCTCATTTGTCAATTTTTGCTTTTGTTGCCTCTGCTTTTGAAATCTTACACAAAAAGTCTTTGCTTAGACCTGGAGCATCTCCCTGAAGTTTTCTTCTAGTACTTTTATAGTTTCAGGTCTTAGATTTAAGTCTGTAATCCATTTCAATTTGATTTTTATATATGGTGAGAGATAGAGGTCTAGTTTCATTTTTCTACAAATGGTTACCCAATTTTCTTAGCACCATTTATTCAAGAGACTCCTTTCCTCATTGTATGTTATTGGTGGCTTTGTCAAAAATGAGTTGGCTATAAATGTGCAGATTCATATCTGGGCTTTCTACTCTGTTCCATTGTACTATGTGTCTCTTTTTGTCCCAGCATCATGCTGATTTGCTTACTGTAGCTCTGCAGTATATTTTAAAGTTGGGTAGTGTGATGCTTCCAGCATTGTTCTTTTAGCTCAGGATTACTTTGGCTATTTGGTGTATTTTGTGGTTCCATATGAATTTTAGGATTGCTTTTCCTATATCTGTGAAAATGCTGTGGTATTTCGATAGGGATTGCATTGAATCTGTAAAATTGCTTTAGATAATATTGTCATTTTAGCTATATTAATTCTTCCAATCTATGAGCATTAAATATTTTTATATTTAATTCTTTTCCTTTTGTGGTGTTCTCTACAATTTCTTTCATCAGTGTTTTATAATTTTCTTTGTATAGATCTTTCACTTCTTTGTTTAAATTGATTCCTAAGTATTTTATATTCTTTGCAACTATTACAGATGGGATTACATTCATGAATTTTTTCAGATTATTCACTGCTGGTTTATATAAATGCTGATAATTTTTATATGTTGATTTTGTATCCTACAACTTTACTGAATTTGTTTATCAGTTCTAACAGTTTTTTGGTAGAATCTTAAGGTTTTCCTAAGTACGAGATCATGTCATCTGTATGTAGAAAAACCTAAACTGAAAACCTAAACCTGAACAAGGCTAATTTGACATTTTTCTCTCCAGTTTGGAGCCTGGGCAACACGTGGAAACTCTCATCTCTACAAAAAAAAAAAAAGAGAAAGAAAAAAAGAAATAGCTGGGTGTGGTGGCACATGTCTGTAGTCCCAGCTACTCTGGAGGCTGAGTTGGGAGGATTACCTGAGCCCAGGTGGTGAAGGCTGCAGTGAGAAGTGATTGCACCACTGCACTATTGCCTGGGCAGCAGAGTGACACCCTGTGTCAAAAACAAAACAAAACAAACAATCATACACACAAACACAAACCAATCTGGATGCCTTTTATTTCTTTATCTTGCCTAAGTGCTCTGGCCATGACTTCTAGTATTATTTTGAATAAAAGTAGTAAAGGTGAGCATCCTTGTCTTATTCTAGATCTTAGAGGAAAGACATTCAATATTTCCATGTTCAGTGCAATGGTAGCTGTGGGTTTTATCATATAGCCTTTATTATTTTGAGATATGTTCCTTCTATACCAAGTTTGTGGAACATTTTATCATAAAGGGATGTTGAATTTTTAAAATGCTTTTTCAGCATTTATCAAAATGATCATGTTTTTCTCCGTTGGTTCTGTTCACGTGATGTATCATGTTTATTGATTTTTGTGTGTTGAACTGTACTTCCATCCCTGGGATGAATTCCACCTGATCTTGGTGAATGATCTTTTTAATGTGTTGTAAAATTTGGTTTGCTTGTATTCTGTTGAGAATTTTTGTATCTATGTTAATCAGTGATATTGACCTGCAGTTTTCTTTGTTTGTGTGCCTTTGTCTGGTTTTGGTATCAAGGTAATGCTATCCTTGTAGAATGAGTTTGGAAATATTCCCTCTTGCTTAATTTTTTTTTGAAGAATTTGAGTAGAATTAGTATTAGTTCTTTACACGTTTGTTAGAATCTAGCAGCGAAGCCATCAGGTCCTGGGCTTTTCTTTGATGGAAGACTATTATTACAGCTTCAGACTCATTACTCATTATTAGTTTGTTGAGGTTTTTTATTTCTTCGTAGTTCAATTTTAGTAGATTGTATGTGTCTAGGGATTTATCCATTTCTTCTAGGTTTTCCAATTTGTTGGTGTATAGTTTGTAGTAATCTGTAATAATTATGTGGTCTCAGTTGCTATGTGTCCTTTTTCCTTTGTGATTTTATGTATTTGGATCTTCTCTCTTTTCTTCTTAGTACAGAGCAGAGTTTCCCAGGGAGGGGATGGTAGTCCTGCCTCGCCTCTTTTTCTTTGGCTGTTCTCAGGGATATTTCTTCCTCCAGGCACTCCTGATACTTCCTGTGGATTGAAACAGGGACAGGTTCTCCTGCCAGGGAACCCAAGATGGTAAGGAAGTTGATTGTCCACCTTAATCTCACTTTTTCCAATGTAGAAACTGTGAATTAGTGGAAAATTTCTGCACACTTGATGCCAGGCAGGTGGTGGGGAGAGGTGTCACAGATATGTAAGTCCAGTTCTCTTACTGTCATCTTGGAGTTTTTTCACTTCTCTGTAGCCCTGGAAACTATCTCCTCATATTTTAGTTCTAGGGTATTACTGGAAAAAATCTAGGTGCTGTATATTTGGTTTTGTTTTTCTATTGGGGGAAATGAAGCCACCTTGTTTCTATGCCATATTTTAGAACCAGCAGTCAAAGAGCTTTTTAGTTAGCATCAACATTCTGAATTTCTTTCTCTTTCTCTCTCTCTCTTTTTTTTTTTTTTTTTTTTTGATAGGATCTCATTCTATCACTGGGGCTAATTCTGGAATTAGCTGGAATGTGGTGGTGCGACCATGGCTTACCGCAGCCTCGACCACCTGGGCTCCAGGAATCCTCCCATCTCAGCCTCCTTAGTAGCTGGGAGCACAGACGTATGCCACCATGCCCGGCTAATTTTTTTTTTAATTTTTTTTTTTTTTTTTTGCATTTTTGCTAGAGGCAGGGTTTTGCCCTGTTGTTCAGGCTGATCTCAAACACCTGAGCTCAAGCAATTGACCTGCCTCAGCCTCCCAAGTGCTGGGATTACAGGTGCATGCCCCTGCACCCAGCCAACATTCTGATCTTCTCTAGACACTCAAACAATGTGTTGCTTTTTCTTGCTTTTAAAGCCTGCCAGGTGGTCACATATTATCTGTCATTAAATATCTGATATCAATCATTTTGTGCTTTTAAAATATGTTTCTCGTGTATATTAAATGTCATATATGAATTAAAATTACTTTCCTTAAATGTCAACTTGTTAGGACATATACGTAATTCTGCAATAGAAAAGTTGCTGCCCTCCTCCTCCTCCTTTTCTTCCTGTTCTTTCTCCTTCTTTTTTTTTTTTGCTCCTTCTCCTTCTTCTCCTCTTCCTCCTTTTTCTCCTCCTCCTTTTTCTTCTTCAGATATTTGGGTGTGCTCCAAGGTGTATCACCTTGATAAAACCTAAACCAAACAGAATTTGTGGTCAGGGAGAGATTTCTTTTAGAAAATATTCTTTCTTTCAGGATATGTAACAAATCAAGTGGCTGCAGAGCCATTAGTGTGGGTCAGCCTTGGTGTCAGCTTCATGAATGTTAACGTTGAATATCACATGTCAGCTGAAAATCATAAGCCCCTGAATGTGATTTTTAAAAGGCTTATGGTATGCTCAGGCATGACTTCAGACTGAATGTCACATCTTAGATTTATGCATATGAGCCTAAATTTTTAAAAAGAGCAGAAAACTATTTTATGTGTTTGTTTCTGAATGTCCAAGCGCCTTGCTTTATCTTTCCACTGTGCCTTCTATCCTGACTACTTTAACAGATAAAATAATTTGCAAAGATGGACAGCCATTTCCTTGCCAGGGTACAATCCAGTGTGGGAGATTTCTAATGCTAATTAATTCCAACCTCAACTATTTTACCTGCTGTTTCAAAGGCTGGCAGCTTGTATTCATCACCTGAATGACAGCTGTTTCTAACCTCTTTTCCCTGAAAAGAAATAAAGAAATTAAATAAACCTTTTGCATGCTAATCACTGACATTCTGAAGTGACAGTTGAAAAGTGTTCAAGTGTGAATCGAAGGCAGACTTGAATTAAAAGACTTTGTCTACACCAACTAGTTGTTGAATTTTGACCAGGTATTTGTGAAGTGTAGAGAGAAAGGATTATGGATTATAGGCAACTGATGAGACAGTGTTATCATAAGTGAGAGAAAAATTAGAAGAGACTTTAAGTATATTAAATGTTTACATTTAAGCAAGTTGAGCAATATACATTTTTTATTTAAATTTTATACTACAGATTTTTTTTTTCATTTTTTACCTAGTGAATTTTCTTCTAAGTCAATGGACAGATAGAAAAAGCAAGGCTTTTTAATTTTTTTAAAATTTTGTTTTACATGCTCTTTTTGCTTTAGAGTTTATTCAGTCTAATTAATTGTCTCATAATAATGGTTGATATATTGCTTCCCAATCAGAGCTATCCTTTGTCAAAATGTGTTTTATATCTATTATAATTTCAATTTCTGCTTTTTACAATAATGATTGCAGTTAAGAGCATTGACTGATTCCCCCTGAACAAAGTAAATTCTATATGAGGACCATATTTTTATATAGTAAACACGCACAGGCAGTTTTGGAAAGGATTATTTAACCTTCATGGAGGATTAACATGTAAATACCAATAGTAGATTATGTTTCTTGATTTGTTTAAAGGTATCTACCACTGAATGTTTTCTCCTGCATGTTCCAGATTTTCTATAAGACCCCAGATAGTATGGTTCAGTCAGAAGTTGTAGGTCTCTGAGTTCATGTATCTCATTAATTTAAGTTGCTTTGATGATGCCTACTTTTGTTACAAGAGGATACGTTTCTTTTTATTGTTGTCCTAAGGTTATTATCATTCAGTAATTTTACTATCATATGGTAAAATCTCATCTTTCGGTGCTCCTCCCTATGAATTTTAACAGTCATATACATTTGTGTAATTAGTCACTATCACAATCAGAATGTAGAACAGTTTTATCATTCCCCAAAACACCTTTGTACTATCCTTTTATTTATACCTGCTCTCCTCACCCCTAACTCCTGAGAAGGTATTTTTGTGATGTTAAAATACAAAGAAGAATGAGAAGGTGGAGAAGGAAGAAGAAGAAGGAGCAGGAAGAAGAAAGGAAGGGAGAGGAGGGCTGGGAAGGGCAAGGAGAGGGAAGAAAGGAAAATTGGGGATGCAACCCAGTGAAATGTTCATTGAATTCTTATCAAGGCTTGCATGTGTTACCTGGGACAGTATTTCAACACATTGCATTCTCCTTTCTTCATGTAAGAAGATGAAATTGTTCAAATGGTTTCTGCAGTCATTCTCTAAATTGGAAATTGTA
>NW_012105098.1:396137-414612 GCF_000951045.1 Mandrillus leucophaeus | reverse complement strand
GGACAGCCATTTCCTTGCCAGGGTACAATCCAGTGTGGGAGATTTCTAATGCTAATTAATTCCAACCTCAACTATTTTACCTGCTGTTTCAAAGGCTGGCAGCTTGTATTCATCACCTGAATGACAGCTGTTTCTAACCTCTTTTCCCTGAAAAGAAATAAAGAAATTAAATAAACCTTTTGCATGCTAATCACTGACATTCTGAAGTGACAGTTGAAAAGTGTTCAAGTGTGAATCGAAGGCAGACTTGAATTAAAAGACTTTGTCTACACCAACTAGTTGTTGAATTTTGACCAGGTATTTGTGAAGTGTAGAGAGAAAGGATTATGGATTATAGGCAACTGATGAGACAGTGTTATCATAAGTGAGAGAAAAATTAGAAGAGACTTTAAGTATATTAAATGTTTACATTTAAGCAAGTTTAGCAATATATATTTTTTATTTAAATTTTATACTACAGATTTTTTTTTTCATTTTTTACCTAGTGAATTTTCTTCTAAGTCAATGGACAGATAGAAAAAGCAAGGCTTTTTAATTTTTTTAAAATTTTGTTTTACATGCTCTTTTTGCTTTAGAGTTTATTCAGTCTAATTAATTGTCTCATAATAATGGTTGATATATTGCTTCCCAATCAGAGCTATCCTTTGTCAAAATGTGTTTTATATCTATTATAATTTCAATTTCTGCTTTTTACAATAATGATTGCAGTTAAGAGCATTGACTGATTCCCCCTGAACAAAGTAAATTCTATATGAGGACCATATTTTTATATAGTAAACACGCACAGGCAGTTTTGGAAAGGATTATTTAACCTTCATGGAGGATTAACATGTAAATACCAATAGTAGATTATGTTTCTTGATTTGTTTAAAGGTATCTACCACTGAATGTTTTCTCCTGCATGTTCCAGATTTTCTATAAGACCCCAGATAGTATGGTTCAGTCAGAAGTTGTAGGTCTCTGAGTTCATGTATCTCATTAATTTAAGTTGCTTTGATGATGCCTACTTTTGTTACAAGAGGATACGTTTCTTTTTATTGTTGTCCTAAGGTTATTATCATTCAGTAATTTTACTATCATATGGTAAAATCTCATCTTTCGGTGCTCCTCCCTATGAATTTTAACAGTCATATACATTTGTGTAATTAGTCACTATCACAATCAGAATGTAGAACAGTTTTATCATTCCCCAAAACACCTTTGTACTATCCTTTTATTTATACCTGCTCTCCTCACCCCTAACTCCTGAGAAGGTATTTTTGTGATGTTAAAATACAAAGAAGAATGAGAAGGTGGAGAAGGAAGAAGAAGAAGGAGCAGGAAGAAGAAAGGAAGGGAGAGGAGGGCTGGGAAGGGCAAGGAGAGGGAAGAAAGGAAAATTGGGGATGCAACCCAGTGAAATGTTCATTGAATTCTTATCAAGGCTTGCATGTGTTACCTGGGACAGTATTTCAACACATTGCATTCTCCTTTCTTCATGTAAGAAGATGAAATTGTTCAAATGGTTTCTGCAGTCATTCTCTAAATTGGAAATTGTACATTGTGGAATTAGCCCCAGTGATATCTTTTCTTATCCTGTACTGTCAGTGCTAGGCTTGTCTACTGTCAATTTGACATTATTCCCATCTCTGGGATGCAATGAAGAGGAGAAACCAAGAAGCACACACCCCAGAGTCCTCTTTTCTTAATGGTTCTGATTCCAGATTCCCAGTGAAGGGAACACATACAGGAGCTGGGAGGCAGAAGAGAAGTGGAGTCTGTTGCAACCAAATGTGTGGGTAGATGTGGGATTCCTGGTGGCTTGAGAATCACTCACTTCACTGCTGCAGACAATAATCACTGGTGGGATCTTTCCAGGGAATTTCCAGGGCACCTTCTCCATAAGCCACTGAGAACCACCACTCTGGTGTTGCTCCAGGTTGAGGTTTCTGGGTCTGCCTTCTCACCCTTCTGCCTGCCCTTCTTATAACTTCCTCCATGACTTTTCTTTCCTTTATCCACTCTGACTCACCTATCATTGTGGATACCCCAATTCCTGCACTAAACTTGCTATTTCTGGTGTCTCTTCAAGTGACTTGGTTTTCCTGCACAAATCCAGCCTGCTAAACCATGTTTTAAAGAGAAGTTTAATATTTGTGGCCAGCATTTAAAAATGGGAAGATTTCTCTTCGAAGTCCTAATGGCTACTTTTCTTTTCTTTCTTTCTTTTTTTAAAAATTCTTTTGGAGAGTGAGTCCCACTCTGTTGCCCAGGCTGGAGTGCAGTGGACCTGATTTTGGCTAACTGCAACCTCTGCCTCCCAGGTTCAAGCAATTCTCCTGCCTCAGCCTCCCGAGTAGCTGGGATTTAGTAGAGCCAGGGTTTCACCATATTTGCCAGGCTGGTCCGGAACTCCTGACCTCAAGTAATCTGCCCGTCTTGGCCTCCCAAAGTGCTGCTGGGATTATAGGTGTGAGCCACCATCCCCAGCCAACTTTTCCTTCGAGAAATCAAGTCAGGAAACACTGGACCAGCATTCTGGACTGAAGACAAGTGTGTGGAGGTTATGAGTGGCTGCCCCCTTAGAAAGGGTGTGATTGTCCACTTCACCACCCAACCCACTTCATTGTGTCATCATCTTGGACCTTGCAGCCTTTACATTTGGGTGCCTTCCTCGCTAAATAACATCATCTTAGTCTTATTTATTAAAGGCTTACTAATTGCAAAGCTGTTTTCTGGGAACTCCTGGGTATATGGAGATGTGTAAGAAGAACTCAATGCTTTCAAAGAGCTTGGAGAAATAAACTGAGGGAGACAAAAGCAAGCACGTGACTGTTCTGTGATAGCAAAGGACTTGCATGGAATGATCCCTTAAAGGAGGGCGAGAAAATAAAATGAGAATATAAACTCACTAGCTCACTATTTGGATATTTTTATATACTCAGATAGAGTTTTATGGTGGCTTCACTTGTTATTGATACTCTAATTATTGTTGATGAAATTTATCTGCATTTTATTAAGAATTTCATATAACGTAGGCCAGGCGCAGTGGCTCACGCCTGTAATCCCAGCACTTTGCCAGGCTGAGGTGGGTGGATCACCCGAGGTCAGGATTTCGAGACCAGCCTGGCCAACATGGTGAAACCCCATCTCTGCTAAAATTAGCCGAGCATAGTGGTGAGTGCCTGTAATCCCAGCTTCTGGGGAGGCTGAGGCAGGAGAACTGCTAGAGCCTAGGAGGGGGAGGTTGCAGCAAGCCAAGATTGCGCCATTGCACTCCAGCCTAGGCGACAAGAGCGAAACTCTTGTCTTAAAAAAAAAAAAAAAAAATGTATAAAATGGAAACTTAGCGAATGTCGTGTAATAAACGTAAATTAATCTTTTTCCAAGTAAGCAAATTCTCAAAGTATGTTTCTTTAGAATATTTTTTGTTGATCACTATCTATTTCTATCACACATCTACATCTAAATACCAATACATATATGTATTTTTTAAATGATATATTTCAGAAAAAAATTGCACTTAAAATTTTTTCAACGTGTTGTATTTAAATAAAATGCAAGTAGCATTATCAGGTGAATTAATTGCAGATAAAAGTAAATATAGATAAATATCAATCTTTTTCTTTCTTTTACTTTTGCTCTGCTTGGTGTTGCACAAATATGATAGCATAAAATTTTTGAAGCAGGATTTTTTTTACTTTATGTTGAGATGTTTTGTGTACTGAAATAAAAATATGAGAATATGCAATTAATTATTATAAGGTCAACATCTGTTGATATTCTTTTCTTCCAGGTAAAAATAAACATTAGTTTATCAGTTGAGAGAAAAGAACACAGGTGCTTCCTAGTGGCAGGCAATAGCACACTCCATGTAGGAATTCGTGGATATGCCTTTGTAAAGTTTATGTCTTTGAATTCACTTTCAGTGTGATTTACTTTTGGTGGAGGGAAGAAGTAGATTCAATTTTGTATTCTCCCCCAGTGGCTGATGAAAGTATGGACAGTGTATATTTTGCTATGCATGTGAGGTGTATGTGTGCGTGTACACATACACATATATATTTTGGTGGAGACACAAAGGAAATTTATTTGGGCAACTCCAAACCTGTGTGAGTTTGATCCCTTCCAGATGGGGGATACCTGGCTGTCGGATCCTTGACTCAGCCCATTTCTTATCTCCTAAATATCCCTTTGTGCTTCTCTGAGAGTAGGGCATGTCTTAGAACTGGAGGAGTTTCCTGTTAGGACAGCTCACAGATTCGCCGAGCAAGCTGGGGACAGTCAAAGTTGTCTTACAGAAAAGGCTCACATCTTTTAACAAAGGTACCTCTTTGAAAAGTGCGTTTTGCTCTATAACGATGTTTCTGGCTTTGTTATAGAGGCAGAACAGCAAAGTGAAGTGATTCAGAACATTGGGAAGACCAGCATGAATCCATTTCTGATTCCGGCGTTGGCCACAGGCCCTTGTGTATGCTCTGCAAAATAGCTGAACCTCAGCTTATCTTCCATACATGGAGGCAACAGCAGTACCTACCTCACAAGGGTGTTGTAAAAAATAAATGTGATAATTCAAGTAAAGGATTTAGCAAGATGATTGATTCATAATAAGTGGTAAACACATGGTAACTAATAGTAATAATATTGGTGCTAAGGCATTTGTGCTAAGACAGTGGGGCTCAAATTTGAATGTGCATCAGAATCACCTGTCGGGCTTATTGAAACACAGATGGCCTACCCCCCACCCTGCAGAGTTCTGACTCAGAAAATCTGGATTTTGCATTTCTAGCAAGCTCCCAGGGAATGCTAATGCTGCTGGCCCTAAAACCGCAGAACAACCACTGACATAAGACATTCAGACTCCAGACTATTTCTTTGGGCAGGTGAGGATTGCAGTTCGGTCATGGACCAGAGTGAAGGATCAGTTGTGGGACTGCATCCTTCAACCTTGGGCAATGCTTCTACAGCCACAATCCTGGTAGCTCAGTGCTGGTCCAGTGTTTATCAAGTGCAACAAAAATAGGAAGTCCTGTATTTGTTTACATCTACCATTCAACAACTCAAAAAAACTTTCTATCTTGTTTTTCACATCCTTAACTTTCAAGGAGCAGCTCACTGGCCTGCTCCAGAGCAACTCTTTCCCCTCCAAAGAATCAGAGGACTGTCATCAGCTGCCTCAATTCTGCCTTCCTTTGGCACAGAGCAAATATCACATCCTCTGTGCCAGCACCAGCTGATTGCAGCTCCTTTGAGGAGTGGAGATTTCTGTTTCACTCTAGAATCCTTTTCCCTAGATTTTGTCAGAGGAAGGTTTTGGGAAGGCTAAGCAGGCCATGCACAAATACTTGATGGGAGTGGGGAATGGCTGTGAACTAAATATTTTCATTTCTTCACACTTAACTGAGACAGCTGCCTTCACCTTGGTGACACATATTCTAATCAAATCCTTAACTAGCTGTGGACCCTCCTCAAATACCATTTGCTTATTTTGGCTTTAACAGTGGGTGGCATCTATCACCTACTGATTGTGACAGACCACTGCTAAGTTCTTCACCTGCAACATTTCCTTTCATCTTCCCTAGGAGTCTACGGCCTGAGAAGTGAGGTGGCAAAGGTGCACATGCAGCAACTCTGACTCTTTCGAGCCATTCTAATGGTGACACAGACCCATCTGTCTTCTGGTCTTTTGCTGGTGCCCTCTGTCTACCAAACCTGTAGTGCTGCAAGCTCTAAAATAGTCCTCCCTGGGCCAAGAGCAGGGCAGAGAATTACAGAGAATCACTGGTGGGGCAGAGGCAGGGTAAGTGGCAGAGGGGACAATGAGTAACTTGTACCTAGGGAAAATTTTAGGAGACAAAGGCTATGTCAAGTGCCTAGCCTAATACAGGACTTTCACTAAGTAACCAAACTAGGGTTTGAAGCCTGGATCATCTGAATCAAATTATAATCATGCCAATGGAGCATGCCTGCCTTTTAGGAGCCTGCAAAACAGGTTGACATTATCACAAAGCAAATTGTGTGTATAATCAGTATTGTCCTTTCACGTATATGAGTAGATAGAACTATCCAGGTGGGGAAGTGTTCTCTCCTCCATTCTGAGATATTCTGAAATGAAAGGTTAAGAGTCAGTTATTTTTAGAAAATATGTACACTTTTCACTTAGATATCCACTCAGCAATAAGTGCAACCATCAGAATTATGCTTTAGTGATTTGGCTTTTCTCTGCCCCCAGCCATACATTTAACCAAGACCAAAATGTTCACTTTAGTTCCAGAAAGATTTTTTTTTCTTTGTAGAACAAAAATGTAAGTGACCTAAAAAGGGGACTTTAAAAAATAATCTTCATATATCTAAGTTTGAAATATTTAATTCTAATTAAGTTCAGCATAGGAATGATACATTATCATTTAGTGTAAGAAATTCGTCTTTAAAATAAGTGTGTTATTTTAGCAATTGCAAAGCGTCCTCTTTCTGAAGAACAAATTCTCCCCTTCAGAGGCAGAGTTTTAGTATTGAATTGCCTATAAATGTTCAAATGTGACTTGCAGGTCAAAAATCACAGTTTAAGTGGATTTGATGGATTCTCAGACATAATTTATAATGTGATTTCAGGTCACTACTTGTTTCAATTGAAACATCAAGCTATCAGTTAATAAAAAGTAATGCAGACACTTGTCCAATCTGATTGCCTGGTGAATTAGGCTCCTTTTAGAAAATATTCTCATACTCATGGAAGCAAACATGAACTGACTCATTTATGCATTCATGGTTTTCTTTCCGTATGTTTGAGCGCCTACTATGTGACAAGCATTGTGCTTCAAATATGTTTATATTTTAATTTTGCACTTTGGCACAAGACTGATATAATGGGCATCATTGTTAAGAGTGTCTGTCATTTGACACTCTTGACCAGCACTTAATGTATCTTATCTCTAACCTGTACATAAACCCTATTATATTTTTATTATTATTTCCACTTCATCTTTGTTTAACTGAAGCTCAAAGAAACCGAAAAACTTGATGAACGTCACAGAGTTAGTCTGTGGTCAAGTTGTGATTTCAGCTCAAGTGAACATCAGGGCAAATACAATATTTTTTTTAGAAAATGTATGCACTTATTGTCCCTTCTTGACTATCTCTAGGATTGTCTATGCTGTCACCTCAGCTGATCATTTGACAGTGAGAGACATACAGGCTCCTAGTGTTTTAACTTCTGAAGCATCTAATTCTTGAAAACGTGGGGCCAGGTTGAAGAGACAGGGTCTGATTAGGACAGATGGCTCCTAGGATGTGTGCCATACTGGCTGAGTTCTGTCATTCTAGGTTACTAGAATGGTTCACCCTGGGGTTTTCAGACTCATGCTGTCTTGTAGACACTGGTTGTTCATTAGGGCACCACATTATACATCTTAGGTTCAAGAGAGATGATTCTTCCACAGATCTCTTCTATTGTGGGACATGGAAGTCTTGCCTGGGTCTAAGGGAATGACCGAATTAGAATCACAGGATTCAGAGGAAACAATTAAATCTATGATGTCATGGGACTTGGCAGGACATAAACATAGGGATTCTAGAATATTTTATCAAAGTAAGAATAACCTCTGAAAGAACAAGGACCTGGTCTCAGCAATGAACCGGCAAGACTTAGAGACACAGGCAAGCCCACGTTAGGTATTATTTTGTTTTGTTAGGTTCATTGCTTCAGAGGAAGATACATGCTTGGTGCACAGAAACTTCAAAGAAATAATATCCTAGTTTCAAGCTTATTCCTGGACTGCCTCTTGGACTTCAGTGTCTCCATTTAAGAGAAAACATGAAATTTTGGGAGAGTAGGCTTCTGACATTCCTAGTTATTTCCTGGACCTCTGAGATGTTGCAGGGCCTGTTTTAGGGAGAATATTTTAGTGAAAAGACTTGAGGTCAGGATGACCTGCTGTTACAGTCTTCAAACTTAGAGGTCGTTAAAAAGCTTCTTTGTTGCTTGATTGGTTGAGGACTTACTGGCCTATGAGATCTGGCTTTTTATGCAAAATCACTAGGGAATTGCAAATTTAGAATTAGAAGGGTGAGATACTTCAAGTGCATCTTCTTTCAGTACGGAGCTTAATATGTCGAGAACCAAGGCAGCCCACTCACTACCAACAATCATCAGATTTCTCTCTTGCCTCGCAGTCAGTCAGTTGGGAATGAGTATTGAGGAAATGGATTGGGGGGTTGAGGGTTAGAGCTGTGGCTTACTGCAGTGGTCTGTAGTGTTCATGAATGAGCCAGCCCTGAATGTATGGTTTCTGTTTAGAAGTTTGGGAGCAGGTGTGAGATCCCCATACATAATGCTATTGAATTTGAGGAACAAAAAATCCAGTTCTTATAGAACTGGGGTAGCAAGTAGGTAACTGGCCATGGATGTAAATGCAGGAAGCTGGTTATGAGTAAGCCAAGTACACAGCAAGACTTGTGTTTTACTCAAGTTTTTTTTTTTTTTTTTTTTTAACTCAAGCATGGTGACTAGATCCCATCTCAAGCACCTCCTCTGATCAATGAATAATGGCTTCTCGGAGCATTCTGTTGAGGAGGATTCTGAGGCTCCATATCAGCTAAGTGAGAAAGGATGTTGTGCTTGATAATAATGTCTGTCATAGTCATGAAGTTAGAGAAGAGTGGTGGCACCTGTACCATATATTTGTTACCCCTATTAAGCTTTGGATGCACTGCTGTAGGACTCAGAGGGCATCACTGGCCCCAGAGACTGGACAAGACAAACCCAGATAATGTGAATAAAGTAACCCAGCAACCCACTCCTCCGTTGCAGTTGTTTCAAACTATTCCTATATTTTTCAAGTTCATGAAACTCTGACAATCCTCCATGCTTAAAAGATAACCTCTTTGGCCTTCCTGAAAGGAAGGAAGCCATGTGACATGAGTTACCCTGTGTCCCTGCCTCCATCACTCAGTGTCTCTTATCTTCCCCCATCTTTCCTCCTGTGATTTTTCCATGACAGAGGATAAAGTGTCCTTCCTCCCCTTCAGGGCGGCTTCTCCATTTTTTTTTTTTTTCCGGAGCCTATTACTCATCACTTAAAATAGCTGTTGTGGGGAAATAAGATTTGCTTGGAAATGCATTCCTGATCCCAGAGGCCTCTCCCATACCATCCTGCCCTTCCCTGTGACTGTAACTTACCAGTGGGCATGATTTTCACAAATTACTATTTTTCTTTGTTTCAAGTTAATTTTGCTCTGTCATCAAGCTATCAGATTACAGCTCTAATTCTAACTAATTGTGCATGGAATTTGCATGATTTTGTAAAATATAGACAAAGGAAATGGAAATTCAGCTTCCTGGTTCCCACCCCTTGCTGAGCATGTCTCACATAGGCCTGATGCTGTTTAATTACAGGAGTTGGAGTTCATGGTCAAGTGTAAAGAATGTGGGTATAATGTTGCCATCTAATAGTTCAAAGGAAATACAGCTTAGATCTGTTATTAAAACTGTGTTCTGATGTATTTGAAGTGTTAACATCTATGCTCAGAACGAGGTCTTGAATATTATATTTTCAGTTTATTTGAAGATGAGATTTTGCATTGTGGTTATGTTTCCTGAACTTGCTTTCTTCCTTAGTTGACCTTATGCAGGGAACAACTTATTAATATTTAAGTAACTAATCCCAGTACTGTCTTCCTTCAAAAGCAAGCCACATATCTCATTAGCAACTCACATTAGTATTGATTAAAAAGTTTTCTTGCTTACTTTTATAATCTTTATTTAGCTGAGTTCTACAGTATTTGTAATATTTCTATCATCATATTTCATCGGTGGAAATATATTTTTTCAGATTATATATATATACACACATATATATATATATGCGTTAGTTTTTATACTGTAAGTTGCTCACCTGAAAGTAGTTTTTAAAAATCTTAAGTCTTCACAAAGAGAGAAGTAAAATATTCAATATCTAAAATCATCCTTTTTAAAGGAACATGACATTCTCCAAAAACAATAGAAAGTATACTCGTTGCATATTTATTTAAGGCAGGGAAAAGGAAGCAGTTCTGTTCTTTAAAGATATGGAGAGAGACAAGGAGCAAGAAAGAACAGAGCCAAAAACTACTTCTATTTTTAAGAAAAGAGGGAGAAATTGAATATGCTTTTTACAAGGAGAAGACACAGTATACAGTGGTATGTGTCAGACTTTCAGTAAAAAGCAAGATTCTTTACTGATATCTAACAAATAATAGACCTGAAAAATGAGAGCCTGGTCATCTTATTTTAAAATGAGATGATGAAATGCAGATAAATTGAACCTCTGAGTCAAAAATGTATTGGGTTCATTGGCCATTTTTAGGATAGCTTTGACCTTTCCATAAAGTGTGAAAGGTTCCTATCTCCCATAAAGTCGTGACCTTAAAGAGCAAGTTGTATTCATTGTTTAAAAAAGTTAAAAAGAAATAGAGTGTTCTGACCCATCAGATGTGTAGTTTTGTCTGTCACACAGAATTCTGTCAAGAAAATAGCTAGCAAGTCTTGAACATAAGGCATTCTGAGGCCAACATTCCCTTTTGATTTCTAAAGGACTTATTGTTACTTCTGGTTTAAAAAATTGCAAATTGGGGTCTTAAAAAGTATTTGATGTTAGTTCACTGAACTCTCTTGTTAGCCAATTCATAAGCAGAATTACTGCCTACCATGTATCTGACAATAGAATGGAGAACCGGTAGAAACAGCCCTTAGTCTCCATGTTAGGATGAGTGAGCATTCGTTTAGAATGTATTTCACCAGCACTTCTTCAGTTTGATTGTTAACCCATTTGGTTTCTAACTCTTAGGAGATATGCAAATACTGAAGTCCTTGGTGTTCTAATGCAGTAAATAGATATTTTTTTTTTTCTGTGTTGTTATGTGAGACACCTTAAGTATAGATTGGTGTTAAAACAAGTTTATAATAATGCTGTTGATGTGTGAAAACAAACTTTCTAAATGAAAATCAATACCTGGGACAGCTTATAAACTATTCTTCATAATCCCTTTGGTTGGAATTCACAGAGTGGTCGTTTCTTTTTGGTTTAAATGCTAAACCTGGCCATCTTTGGTTATCAAATGGAATTTGTTGATACAAGATGTATTTAAACACCACATTTTTGGATCTACTTATGAATCTTTGGAAAAACTAATTGTAGTAAAATGGAAAAAGGCTGGGACTTGTAGTCATCTGGGTGAACTTGAATATGATAAAACTTCCTTTCTAATCTGTAAAATGAAAGTGAAATTATATATATATTTAAATATATATATTTTTATATACATATATAAATTATATGTATTATATATGTAATTTATATATGCATATCAATTCCATTACACATATATATATATGCTGTATATAGCTAGAGTTATAATTTCCATCAGTTTTGCCCCTCTCTTCCTCTCCATGCTTAACGTTCCAGGGTCTACACACCTCATTGCCCTCCACACAAGTTAGTGTTATTGTATATTGTGATGTGTTTGCCATCAAGTGTGTATTCATGATATATCCAAGATAGAAGGCATGCTTTTCTTCTCCCAGGCCTGTGTGGCCAAGAAGCATTTCTGAATCTCGTGAATTCTTTCTGCACTGCCATCTACCAGTGTTCACCCTTCCCCCACTACTGCCCTGAAATTTCACCATTTTGAGTTTATTGCTTTTTGTCTTGTAGTTTCTAACTCTGCGACCAGCGCTCCCCAACCCCGAGCCCTGCAACTGCAATGCATTATGATTTCTTTTATATTTGTATCAATGCCTGAGCTTGGGGCCCCAAAACTATAGACTACACTCTTAGCTAAAGGAGAGAGGGGGAAGAAAAGGAGTTCATCTGGGATAAATACAAGAAAGGAATCTCAGGGAAGAAGAAGGACCTACAGCCACTATTTCACACATTTACCTGGACATTTTACGAGATTAACCATGTTTAGAGTCCTAGACGTTTTATTTTTCAATCGTTTTTTCTGAAAAGAAAGAATTCTTACTGTTTAGCTGAAATGCAGCTTTTAGCTGGTTTTGGGGGTTTTTTTAGTAATTCAGTAACTTATGTGAAATTTTTATTGATTTACATTACCTCTCATTGTTTTCAACCTAGTACTAAAATGAAAAACCTAGGCTAGCATTTACTTGTACAACTTAGTGCATGGTTTAAGGAAGAAGGGGAAAGAGCCTTGTTTCCTCGCCCTATAACCTAGTGCTTACCTCTGAGGTTTATTTAACATGGCAGGTGGTGACAAACTGCTGCTTATGACATCTCTTGCAGTGTAATTCACCACTCAATGACAAATGCTTCTGACAAATATAAACTTGGTATTATTCTAAAATAGAAAAAAATCAACATCATTTGGATATGGGATAGTAAAAATGGCTTCTCTAAACACGTGAACTAAATTAGCTCTTTAAGGTGAGAACATATTATAAGTGGCAAAGATAAAATAGAATGGAATTTTTGTTTTCCTTAGAATTTTTTTCTTGTCAGTTGTCAGAGTAAATTAATACTCCTAGAAGCAGTCCTATTACCATGTCACCCTGTGCTGTTGTTTTTTTAGTAATTTGAATTGTTGGTGCTAATTAAAAAACTATCTTAGAAGTTAATTGGGGGTGATACTAGTTAGTTGTGACTGAGGACATAACCATGTTAATTATAGATTGTAAGCCAGACAAAGGGCTAGGCTTTTCTCCCTCTTGAATCTTGGCTAAGGTCATGAGTAAGTTGTTTTTAAATCATAAAATTTTAATGTTAGACAATTGCTAGAGGACAAGCGTAACTTCACATTTCATTAGGGGGCAGTTGGAGATGTTAGTGGTGTTTTGCTAGGCAGTTGGCACACGCTTCTGATGACGTAGTAAATCAGCAGTGAAATTAGGTGAGACTCACTACATGAATACACGTTTATGTAACAGTTTTTCTCAGACTTCAGTCACATGCCGCCTTCAAGATATTTCCTGCCTGCGCTATTATTTCGTTGATATTTTCCTCTAAGCTAATTACAGTGTTACTTTATTTGTACTTATTTTTGACAATAAGCAATAATACTCATAAATTCAGAGGCTGATTTTTTTTTTAAATTATACATTAAAAACACATTATCAATGATTTTTTTTTAGTATATGTGCTGCTGAAGTGAGCACACAAATTTTTTTTAGTTTAACTTTTTTAATGTAAAAAAGAACTTGGACCACTTTTAAATACCTCACATTTTAGGATACATTTATATGATCTATATATATGCCATTCATTTTCGTAATTTCTTAGTTCTGGTTTTTTTTTATAGTTTTAGAAACATTGATTTTCCCCACATTTGTGGAAGTTGGAAATGTGTTTATGTATGTGTAATACTGAAAAGGAGATGAAAAGAAAACACGTTTCACAGAATTACTTCTTGGTCTGTTCTAGAATTATAATAGCGAGTACTAATAAGAACAGGCACACTTTGGAGCATTGTATGGAAGAGGCTTCTAGTGGCAAAGTGATGAGAGGCAGAGCTGGGAGCAGGACCAGTTCACCAGCCACAGCCCATTCCAGAGAGTCATAGATGGCAAAATAGCAGCTCTGATCGATTGCTAATGGCTGATGGCTGTTTCTGTTGAGAACTCTGAGGCTTAGTCTGGGCTCAGCAGGGAGGAGTGCAGTGCTGATAGTGATGTCTGCCCCAGGCTGGAAATACGCAGGAATAGCAAGTATGCCAGGGATTTGCCATCTCTATACTGTGGGACAGAACCAGTGTGTAGCACTTCTCTGGCTATGGTTTTACATAGAAATAAATTTTTTAAAATTGTTTTGTTGTTGGAGCATTGGATTTGTCATCTACTTAATATCTCCATCCTTATTATTTTTTACTTTGGTGTGTAATTTTATTGCACTACGCATCTAATATCAATCATCATTAAAGTTTTATTTTCAATTTTTTTATAATAAAAGTTATGTTGGCTCTTCCTTTGCTTTTCTCTGACCATATTCTATTAGGTTGGTGCAAAAGTAATTGCGGTTTTTGCCATTAAAGGCAATGGCAAAAACCGCAATTACTTTTGCACCAACCTAATAATTTTCACTCTTGTCTAGTGCTATTTGCAAGGCTTATCCAGTCTTAAACTGAATTCCACAAAGGGGCTTTGGACTAACTAGACCTCTTTGGATTCTCTCGTTGAAGTTGAATTCACTCACTTACGTTTGTCTATTTCTAAAGTGTATGTATCACCTTTTGTATTTCCACACTCCCATCAGTCAGAATGCAAAGGATACAACAAATGTATGTGGTATTAATGAGCATTTTTCTACAAATGACATCAGAAATGTAAGGGGATGGTTTATAAATAACTAGGACTATCTTTTAAGCGTGAGAGCTTCTTGACATTGACTCAGGACAATTTCCAGAAAGGTCCAGTTTTTCAAACATACAAATAAGAATGTTTCCTTTCCCTTCAGATTTCTTCTTCTTGTCCAAAGATAGATGAAAAGACAAAGGGTTGAACTGGCAGATTCTACTCTAGTTTAAATGGGGGCACCAAGATTTGCATTTTTAAAACAAATCCTGGCACTCCCATCCAGGCTTATCCCTGTCTAAGGGCCAAGGTTGTTTTCTTTGGCACTGCATTCACCCTTAGAGCTTCTGAAAGATCTGCTGATTAGCCCAGTTCTACTCTTGCATGTTCCCCATGTCCAGACTGTATCCCTCAGGTACCCCAAATCAGTATGCAACCTACTCCTAATCAAAAACCTGAGGCTTTGCCCCTTTGGCCATTTCTCCTAATTTTTCCATGCTTATTCTAAACAGCAATAGTTCTCACATTTAAGCATGCATCAGAGTCACCTATAGGGCTTGTTAAAACATAGATTGCTGGACCCCACCCTTAGATTTCAGATCAGGTAGGTTTGGGGTGGGACCTGAGAATTTGCATTTCTAACACACTCCCAGGTTGTTGATGCCACTAGTCTGGGGACTACACCTAAGAACATTGCAAAATGATTCTCTTCTTCATTTCAAGCCCCGCCAAACTGAGACTGAATATGTAGGTGTTGGCCTAGTTGCCCTCTAAATGATCTTTATTTATCTAAATAGTTGCTTGCAACATGTAAAAATTCAAAAGGTAAAAAGTATGTAAGAATTTTTAGCAGTGATTCTTCTGGTGCCCCTGAATTCTTTGTTTGTTTGTTTGTTTGATACGGAGTTTCACTCTTGTTGCCCAGGCTGGACTGCAGTGGTGCAATCTCAGCTTACTGCAACCTCCACCTCTCGGGTTCAAGAGATTCTCCTGCCTCAGCCTCCTGAGTAGCTAGGATAACAGGCATGTGCCACCGTGCCCGGCTAATTTTGTATTTTTAGTAGAGACGAGTTTCGCCATGTTGGTCAGGATTGTCTTGAACTCTTGACCTCAGGTGATCCACACACCTCAGCCTCCCAAAGTGCTGGGATTATAGGCATGAGCCACCGCGCCCAGCCACCCCTGAATTCTTTCCACCATTCCTGCCAGCTCCTCTTTCCCATCCAGCCTTCTGTACCACCACCTTTATTTCTTCTTTTTCCCTCCCTCCCCACATACAAGCAAACCAACCAACAAAAACCCAGAACACACGTAGGCTGGAACACAAGGGGATAAAATGCCTTGAATTGCAATGCCATAAAGATGTACTACTCTAGGGATGGGACGGTGTCCACACAGAAGCAATGTGAACAATGCCCCCTAGAGTTGTGCAACGTGTGGCCTTCTTGAGCAGTATTGTTTCGCAACATGTAGCAGCAAGAACCCTCTTTGTAAGCACTGTTCCATCGCCTGGTTGGTTTTGGCAGGATGGATGACTAACCCACTAGTGGGAATCCACAGCTAGGATAGACCCTCCAGCTCTTTGGCTGGCTTCTAAAAGGCCACAACTTTAGAAAACCCGTCTGTAATAACCGATTTACCACAAGAAGTAGCCTCAGGCCTAGATCAGTCTAGACACTTGTCAGCAGCCCCACCTTCAGTGAGAAGGACTCAGAAAACACTGTCTCATTGGTTTACTCATGGGGAGTCTTCCTGGTCCCACCCAAGGGAATGCCTCCTGTAAGAGTTCTCTTCCCAAAGAGACTAACAGCAAGAGAATCCCAGAAGGGGTCAAAAGTCAAGGGGTCAATTCATTCTTTCCTCATATTCCTGATTCAGTTTAAATCAACCCCTCAATTTACACATCAATCTGTCTAATCCCTCTACAGCCCTTTGGCTCTTCTCCACACCCTTGGCTGGGAAACTTTCTTCTTCCCTCCTCAACCAGTTCGCACCCTTCATTATTCAGCACATGTTGAAATGAGCATCATCGGATCCACCACTCCCTGGATGCTTTGTCATGTCACTGGGAGAGAAGGTGGAGAATGTTCCCGCAGCAGAAAGCTCCCACACCAGCCTGTGTGTAGACTTCCCAGGGGGAGGTCTGTGATGTGTATCTTGTTTTGAAATATAATGAGTTAGTGTTTCCACTATATCCCCTTCTTGGTCAGCTTCCATAGCATATCTGTGCTGTAGACAATAATGACAAAGATGGTTTTTGTGTGTTTTTTTCTTTTATTATATGGAGAATTAATATGCTGCAATGCATCCACTATATTGTGTGCCTTTTTCACAAAGAGTTTTATTAGAAAGATCAATTCTCAGCCTAGATCCCACTATGATACTTTTAAAGTCCTGTCATTATCTCCTCTCTGCTAACGAATTCAGGAGGAGAACAGGTTTCTGGTTTGTCATTATTTCTAGGGGTAGAATTCCACATCAAATATAGAAAAGCATCTTATACGTGGGACTTTTTTCCCCCCTTTGGAAGGGGGGCTTCTTCTGTGACACCATCTACACACTTTTTTAGTGACTTCTTTTTTATCGATTAATACAGACTGACTGAAGACTAGAAATTGGGACTTTGGTAAGGGTGAACAGCGATTAAAATATATATCTCCGCTCACCACACATTTCTGCCCACATGGTTCTTTTTCTGAGAGAGTGGTTAGAAACAGTGCTAGTCTTGCTAAAACTGCTGAGTTTTATTTCACACTAATAACACCTGGCATCTTTATGTGCTAAGGATAAATTAAGCACTCAGTGAACACAGGGTAGACATGGGTTTCACTATGATGTAGCTTATTCTGCACTCATATATAGAGAGAAATCTGTGTTGTGGAAATGTGTGTGTGTAGGCATGTATGCAACATTGCAAAAAATATTAATAGCTCTGGCCATTTTGATGATTTTAGGTAAAGGTAGCACTATCTTACATATTCTGATGAGTTATTAATAGAGACACCGAGAATATTAGAGTTAAAATGGCCCTTAAACACCATTTAGTCCCAAAATCTCATTTTATAGACTGAAGAAGTTGAGAACCAGAGTGATTATTTTGAGGAATTATAGAATATATTCTTTGAATTTAGTCAGAATCAAAATAGAACTCAAGGATTTAATGCCCATTCCAGGGCACTTTCTACCATACCATGCTGTTCCTCAAATAATGAATAAATTATTCAAATACACAAACATTATATCATTTTATAGAATTCTAAGTTATGGGTTTTTGGGTTGTTTTTTTGTTTTGTTTTTGAGACAGAGTTTTGCTCTGTCACCCAGGCTGGAGTACAATGGCACAATCACAGCTCACTGCAGCCTAGACCTCCTGGGCTCAAACGATCGCACCTACCGCCCCTCAACTCCCCATCCCACCTCAGCCTCCCAAAGGGTAAGGATTACAGGTGAGAGTCACTGCACTGGCCTAAGTTAGGTGTTTAAATGATTCTGAGACACACATTCTTTCCCATTTTGGAAATATTTTATTTTGAATTTTTAGACTCACAGAAGAGTTGCAAAAATAATTCAAAGGGTTTAAAAAAATATATACCTCTCTCATCCCATTCCTTCTAATGGTAATATGTTAGAAAACCATATGACAATTATCAAGAACAAGAAATTAACAATTACACAATATCAATAACTAAACTTCAGACCTTATTTGAATTTTGCCAATTTTTCTGCTAACCTTTTTGTTTGTTTGTTTGTTTTTGAGATGGAGTCTCTCTCTGTCACTCAGACTGGAGTGCAGTGGTGCCATCTCGGCTCACTGCAACCTCTGCTTCCCAGGTTCAAGCGATTCTCCCACCTTGGCCTCCCGAGTAGCTAGGATTACAGGCGTGTGCCACCACACCCAGCTAGTGACCTTTTTTTTGTTGTTGTTCCAGGATCCTATTCAGGATCTCACAATACATTTATGTGTTCTTAATCTCTTCCAGCCTGTAACTGGTTCTCAGTCTTTTCTTAGCTTTTGTAACTTGGCACTTTTGAAGAGTACTCCTCAGTTATTTCTGTACAATGTCCCTCAATTTGACATTTTTTTTAGAGACAGAATCTCACGCTGTCACTCAGGCTGGAGTGCACTGGCTCAATCATAGCTCACTGCAGCCTTGACCTCCTGGACTCAAGTGATCCTCCTATCTCAGCCTCTCAAGTAGCTATAGATGAACACTATAT
>NW_012105098.1:385634-396087 GCF_000951045.1 Mandrillus leucophaeus | reverse complement strand
TGTGTGTGTGTATATATATATAGTTATGTGTATATATAGTTATGTTTATAGTATTTATATATCGTTATATTTGTTTTGTTTCTGAGACAGGGTTTTGCGCTCTCTCTCTCTCTCTCTCTCTCTCTCTCTATATGTATATATATATATGGAAAGTTATGCTGTAACATGCATGGGAATACCAAGCAAATAAAAGTCTATAAGAAAGATGCCTCCTCTTCTTCTTTTCTTCTTCGTCTTCTTCCTTTTCTTCTTTTATTGCTTCTTCCTTCTTATCTTACTTATCCTCTTCTTTTTTTTCTTTTTATTCTAATCTTTCTCCTTTTCCTTTTCCTCCTCTCCCACCTCACCAATACTCTTTCTCTTCTCTGTCCACTTTCCTGTCTCCATATTTCACCTACTACAATAGTATTTATTTGTTCCGCATCACTGTAAAACTGCTGCTGTTTGGGAGAAAAAAACTATAAGGGAACTCAGGAAGCTATGTTACCCAAGTAATTTACAATTTGAGTTGATTGGAGAATATGCCATGGAGAAAGCCTTTTAGGAGATGATTAGCCTGCCATTCCCATGTCTTTTCCTACTTAAATTTATAAGATAGTTTAGGACTCAGATAACTGTTATGTCTTAGCTAGTGGTTATTCAGAAATAAAATAAAAAATCTGTACCATACTTTTTTCCCCAACTAAAATTAGCTCAGAGCACAGTGCAGTGGGTGTCTGGGCTTTTAGTAGATGAGACTGGGATGTGCAGGTAGAGATTATTGAGTACCGTAGTACTATATCAGCATGCAAGTTTAAATTTGAGGGTGGGTGTCAGCTTGGAAAATCTGAGTGTTTGCATGGGCTGAGAATTTCTCCAGCCTTTCCTGCAGCTGTCAGAAGTGCCCTGTTTTGCCCTTCCCTCACACCTCCTCCCAATAATTCTATTACTCAGGGGAAGGAGACCTGGGAGGGTGAAATGACTCACTATTCTATTAGATAATGGGACACTTGGGTTTTGACTAAGGCTGCTCAGACTGCCAGAGTCCCGACCTCCATGGCAACCCAGAGGTACAGGAAATCTGAGATTTAAAGTTGTGAACTCAGTATTGACATGAAAAATGCCACTTGTGTTGTGCTGAAACAGGCATGCTGATTATGTAACAGCTTCCAACACATTCCCTGCCGGTGCTGGGTTTTGATTGGCATTTTATGGGCCTTATTACTCTTGAAAACAATACTGAAAATGCCATGACAAGCTCAGGATGGAAATATGAACACACGATCCTCTTCCTGCTGAACTAGAAAATAGCTTTTCGAAATTCTTGGAAGAAGGTGGAAAGATCTTCATGTAGATTCATAATGATCAGTCTCTTTTTGTTTCTTGGGAGGAGAAGGATCCCCAAATCTTATATCAATTTAGCATGATCTAGTCTCCAGAACTTTTCTTTGGGCTTCTTACAACTTACAAACAAATGTTGACTTTTAAAGTAGAGAGGGGAATGCATAGGATATTAACGGCTTGATAAATATTTACAGCAATAAATTAGAGTTTTTTGCATTCATAGTAATTCCTTGGTAGAGGGAGTTTATTGTTTAAACAATATAGAGATGGATATGCAGCAGAAATTTAGATTTTTTTCTGTGTTTTTTTTTCTTCTCTGTATAAGGTGATTTTGTTCTCTGTATAACAAATTTTCAAAGTAGAATGGAGCTTCAAAAATGTCAATGAAATATCAATGGTATGGTGCATTTGTTTTCATTGAATTGTTGGCTGTCTTCAAGTATACTAGGATAGCAAACACTCTGAATTAGGATTTCAGCCTCTTCAATTTCCTTCTGATTTTGTATAACTAAAATATATTAATGAGACTGCATGCACACCAGCATCCCTGGATTCCAAATACCTATCTGCTTTGTTATAAAATTAATGGTAATAATAGCAGCAACAATGGAAATAGCTAAATTTTTTGAGTTCATATTGCTTTTAAAACTTGCGAACCAAAGCAGTCCCATAGCCACTGTGCTATACTTTAGTGTTATTTTAAAAATCACGCTCAACTAAAAGTGGGAAGGCCAGGCAGCTGGTTTGGTGTCACTTCTCTCCTAAGATGAATGCCCTCTGCACTCTCAAGTGGTGAAGCAGGTGTAGGCGGAATATGTACAGAATGAAAAACTATTCGTGAAACACTTCGAAAGAAAGGCATTGTGAAAATTGTGTTTTGTTTTGTTAAGTATTGAGGGATATGGAATTAGAAATAATAGTACAGTTGAAGCAGAAAGATCATTTTTCTGAAGCACATGTTCAGTGCTGGCAAAGCTTAAGCTGTTTTTGATGAACCTGTTTTCATGTGGAAATTACTATAAATGGTCAGCAGATACTTGACAGTAGATACTAAGAAGTAGGCCTACTTCTGATTGGTCGGCAAGATAAGCATGCACGTGGTGATTGTTAAGAAGCAGCTGGTGTCAGTTTAAAAGAATGATGTTCTATCCACTTCCATATTGGCCAGTCTGAGAACAGGAACATCAATATTTGAAGTTACATATTCAATATTCATTACAATATTCTGAAACTAGTTGTTTATGGAAATATATTGATAACTTAACAACGCAATTCCAAATGCCATTTTTTATAGTTATACTTTTTTGCTGTTTCTTAAAATAATGTTACTAGATCCATATTCTAATTGTTTCCAACTTAGAGATGGCTGAAAGTTAATATATATTTTTATAACTTCATCATAGAGGTGATAAATTTTATCCAGTATGAAACAGTGAATTTTAAAAATCTCATTTTGCTTCAACAATATACAGTAACTGGAGGCGTGTCTACTGCTATCTTATTTAGACAAGTATAAATAACCAAAATCCACAGAGCAAATTACGGTGCAGTTGAAAAATATGACTGCTTTTCAGTGGGGCATGTTTATATGAATATTCAAGGAGATGACAAATATTTACTTTTTTCATTCTTCATTATTAAGAACTTGAGAAAATGAACTTGAGTATTTATTACTTGTGAAGTGAAAGATAATGAGACAAAATCCTAAAGACATTTCTCTTTTGGATAACTGGTTTTAAACTCTGTAAGCAATAAAGCTGCTGTCAATGGAGATATTTTAGATGTTATCTTTTGATGATGGATTATGTTTTTTCTTGTCTTTTTATTATTAATTTTCGTTTAGTTATGTCATATAGCAATGCATGCTAATCTTAAGCATGTGGACTTATGTAACCACTTCCGATTAAGATATGGAACATGCCTATAATCCCAGCACCTTGGGAGGCTGAGGCAGGGGGATCATTTGAGTCCAGGAGTTTGACACCAACCTGGACAACATAGTGAGACTCCATTTCAACAAAGAATAAAAAGTCAGTAAAGCATGGTGCTACATGCCTGTAGACCCAGCTACTCAGGAGGCTGAGGTGAGAGGATTGCTTGAGGCCAGGATGTCAAGGGAGCTGTGATTGTGTCACTGCACTCCAACCTGGGCAACAGAGCAAGAACCTGTCTTCAGATGCTCCTCATCACCCTTCTCATTTCATCCTCTCTTCCCGTACAAAGCAGCCATTCTTCTGAACTCTGTCATCATCCATCATTTTTGCCTGTTCTTGAACTTCATGTAAATAGATTCATACTATATGTTCTCTTTTGCATCTAGACTCTTGCTCAACAAGACATTTTGAATTGATCTATGTTGTTGCATATACAAACAATTCATTTTTTAAACTACCGTGTAGTACGCCATTGTATGCACAGACATTTATTTATCACTGTTTTGTCAATGGGTATTTGAGTTTTTCCTATTCGTAATTTAACAATTATGAATAAAGCTGCTATGAACATTCATGAAGCTGTCTTCTCATGATCAATTACATTCACATTTCTTTGATATATATACAGGAATCAAATTGTTTAAACAAACAATTTGTGGTATGTGTGTAATAGTGGGTATGTATTGATGGGTGTGTACTGTTATTCCAATGTGGTTATAATTTGCATTTCCTTGAAAAGAATGACATTGAATACTTTTTCATGTTCTTATCAGCCATTTGAATCTGTTTTTTGTAAATGCTTCAAGTCTTTGCTGATTTTAAGATCAGTTTTTTTTTTTTTCTAAATGATTTTTGTTAGTTTTGTTTGTTTGTTTGTTTGTTTGTTTTGAGACGGAGTCTCCCTCTGTCACCCAGGCTGGAGTGCAATGGTATGATCTTGGCTCACTGCAACCTCCACTTCCCTGGTTCAAGCAATTCCCCTGCCTCAGCCTCCTGAGTAGCTGGGATTACAGGTGCATGCCACCATGCCCCGCTAAATTTTTTTGTATTTTTAGTAGAGACGGGGTTTCACCATGTTGGCCAAACTAGTCTCGAACTCCTGAACTCAGGCAATCCACCCGCCTCGGCCTCCCAAACTGCTGAGATTACAGGCATGAGCCACCGTGCCTGGCCAGTAGTTGTGTGTGTGTGTGTGTGTGTGTGTATGTTTTAATGGTTTGGATTTGAGTCCATCATCAGATATAGACTGTGAATGTTATTTCTCAGTCTGTGTCTTGCCACTTCCCTCTCTTAACGTCAACTTTTGATGAACAGAAACTCTACGAATTAGACTTAAATATAATTTTTAAATGATTAATGATTGTTGTTTCCTGTTTAAGCAAACTTGCCTATTCCATTTCTTATTTTCTTATTTATCCAATTCTCTTCCATGCTAGTGCTTTTGAGTTCTATATGAGAAGTCTTTGCCCATTTACTTCATATTTTCTTTTTATTATTATTATGTTCTAGGGTACATGTGCATAACTTGCAGGTTTGTTACATATGTATACTTGTGCCATGTTGGTGTGCTGCACCCATCAACTCATCAGCACCCATCAACTCATCATTTACATCAGGTATAACTCCCAATGCAATCCCTCCCCCCTCCCCCCTCCCCACATATTTTCTTAAGCAAAATATTTTGAACAAAACTTAGCTTTCCTAATGACTCAGAGTCCTCATTTTTAATGGTAATTACTACTGTCCAATAAATTTTGTATAACCTACCTGATAATGTTGTTACCAGGATAAGGATGATATGTATGAAAATTCTTGATACATGGAAGCTGTTGTCCTTTTTGTTCTACTCTGATACTTCGTATTCTTATTAAGGGTATAGGACAGTTATTAATATTTTTATGCTCAGTGGTTTTTAACAACTCTAAATTTTAAGTTATTATATCAAATTCTGGGCTGGACAGGTAAGGAGTTTGGCATACATGATTGCAGTTGTCAGGTTTCTTTGTGTATAAAGTCTTTAAATTTATATGATAGGCCAAAAAAACATATTAGCTGATAATAATACTTACTTTTAAATATCACTTAAAATTTCTCTTCAAAGGCACTTTTTAAAAATCTCTTTTTAACACCTTGACCCAGTGAAGTAAAATAAAAAAGATGATACTCCATTTAAATGTGTGTACTATCATTCAGCTGCTGTGGCAGAATATAGAAAAGTTCTCACCCTGTGTGGTCCTTTCTCAATTTGTCACTCAATTGGTTGGACTCATACATGTGTTAGACCAACAGCCTCAATACTGTTTGTTGGTTAGCATCATCTGGGGAAACTGTAAAAAATAAGAATGTTCAGCTACCAACCCAGGGAATTCTTTAAATTAGTGGGGCTGGGGTGGTGTCCAGGCATCAGTTGTGGAAAAAAAAAAGAAAAAAAATTAATGTGCAACCTGGATGTGACTCTCCTGTTGGCTTGGGGCAGGGTTTTGCAAACTTCAGCATGCATTAAGAAGGGCTTGTTAAAGCACAGATTGGTGGGCTCCACCCCCAAAGTTTCTGATTCAGTAAGTCTGGATGGACCCAAGAATTTGCAGTACTGGAAAGTTTTCAGATGATGCTGATGCTGCTGGCTGGGGACCACAGTTTGACAACCTCTGGATTAGATAGCCATCACCATCCCTACCACATGTAAAATCTGCTGGTCATTCTTGTCTGTTGCTGTCTCCCGTCTGCCTCTTCTAGCCTGGGGTTCAAGTTCTGTTTGTTTGTTTGTTTGTTTGCTTTATTTTGTTTTTTCAAGCACAGTACTAAGCTATTTATTTTCTCACTTGCTCAGAGAGAGCTTTAGGATTAACTATGTATTACTTTACCTCTTTTCAAAAGAACTAAATATCTCCTTCAATATGAACTGTGAAATGACTTTTGCTAGTATGTATCTCATCTTGAAGAGTGCAAGTAAGTCAAAACAGGGGAATTTGAGAGTAAAACTTAGAAGCAAATAGAGATCATCCTAGAACCACTCATTCAGCCAGAAAATCAGGTCACAAAATTATAGCACCTATCTCCAGTTAAAACAAAACAAAACAAAACAACAACAACAAAAAGCATATATAATAAAATCTGTACAGGAATAGAAGAAAACCTGGACCCAAACATCAGAGTGTTGGTAATGGTAGTATCCAGCTATCCGGGGTTATCAATGATCTGGTGGCCTTTTGTTATCTATATCTTACGATTATTTTTTCCATAGGAAAAAATGAATAAAAATAAAGCAATTTAAAAGTTATAGAAATGCTTTTACACACATACACACACACACACATACACACACACACACACACACACACACAAGCATTTATCCAGCACGGATTTGATGAAACTCCTCTACCTATGACCATGCCAAGCATAACAGGGTCTCAGAACACAGAAGCTTACAGCCCTGTTGAGCAGACAGGAACCCCCAGTTTATATTTTCATGAAATCTAGTAAAATGTTGAGTCTCCTTGTAGTCGTAAGAAAAATATATAAAGACATTAATGATCATTGACTGTGGGAGACAATTTCTCAGAATGTTAGTGCCTTTGATTTTTTTTCCAAAAGAAAACTTGAAAGGACTTGGCCTGGTAAAAGCTGCTTTTAACTTGACTCTACACCTTTTATTTTTGAAGTCTTGAAGAGTTTTATTCATTTACATTAGATTCAGCTGGATAAGGATCAGTTTCTTTCACTTTGGGTGATGGGCCCTCCAAGAATGAAATGATACTTTATTCACTGAAAGCATAGAAATGCTTTAAACATAAATGAATTATGGCTCTGTTAATAACCATTAATGTTCAGATCTCCAAAAGGTAGCAAGACCCTATTTCTAAACTAAATTCACTGGTTGGTTGACATATATAATCCTTGTCCTCTTCCATCATCATCATCATCATCATCAGCATCATCATCATCATCATTTTTGTAATATATAGTTTTATCAGTCCATTCTCACGCTGCTTGAAAAAATACCTGAGATTTATAAAGAAAAGAGGTTTAATTAACTCACAGTTCCACATGGCTGAGGAAGCCTCAGGAAACTTACAATCATAGCAGAAGGCACCTCTTCACAGGGCGGCAGGAGAGAGAATGAGAGCTGAGCAACGGAGGAAAAGCCCCTTATACAACCATAACCCCCATGATTCAATTGCCTCCTCCTGGGTCCCTCCCATGACACCTGGGGATTATGGGAACTACAATTCAAGATGAGATTTGGGTGAGAACACAGCCAAACTATATCGATAGTATGTATCGTTATTAGATTCTAAAGTCAGCCTATAAAGCAAAATTCATGTTAAGTCAAAATTAACCTTGTTTAATTGTTTTTTTCAAACTACTTAAAAAAAGAAAAAAATCTTGAAAAATCCTTAAGAGGCCTGTATTGCAGACCTACATTTATCAATGAGATCAACAGAGCCATTTTTTCCTCCAGTGTTGAAGGGATATATTTCTTCAGTTTACCAAAAAAAGTGATTGGTTTGTATTCATACTCACATTGTATGAAAACTAGGAATAATGTCTTTATTTTTAATGCAGTTTATTTATTTGATTAAATTTTTTTTTAAAAATTTATTTATTTAGTGATTCATTTTTTTAAGACAGTATCTCACTCTGTTACCCAGGATGGAGTGCTATGGTAGTCATGGCGCACAACATCCTTAACCTCTTGGGCTCAAACGATCCTCCTGCTTCAGCCTCTTCAGTAGCTGGAACCACAGGTGCATACCAGTGAGGTCTCACCATGCTGCCCAGGCTAGTCTTGAACTCCTATGCTCAAGCAATCCTCCCACCTCAGCCTTCCAAAGTACTAGGATTACAGGCATGAACCACCATGCTCAGCAAAAAAAAACCGGTGTCTTCAAACACTCTGTATCACTCTTAGCTATGATACTCACACCATGAAAGGAACATGGGAACTGAATACAGGCATCCCTTTGTATCTGTGGGGAATTGCTTTCAGGATGCTCAAGTCCCTTTTATAAAATGACATAATATTTGCATATAACTTACACACATTCTCCTGTAGACATTCAGTCAGTATACTCCGATTACTTGTAATACCTAATAAAGTGTAAATACTATACAAATAGTTGTTGTACTGTTTAGAGAATAATGACAAGAACAGAAAGTTCATACATGTTCAATACAGACAGAACCATGCATTTTTTTTCTGAATATTTTTGATGGGTAACCATCAAAACTAGTGGTTGAATCCATGGATATGAAATCCATGGACATGAAGGGCTGATTGTATGATGGAAACAGTTTATCCAAACCTCTCAGCCCATTCAAAGAGAGGGATAGCAGATTCCATCTGACATTAGTAGATAAAAGGGGGGAAAAAAGCCCTGAATTACTTATTATTCTAACTCTTTTTCCTTCTGTTCTAAGTATATATTGATAGCTAATAAATCACCACAGAATCCAGGGGCTTAAAATAATGTATCATTATATCTTACAGTCCTGTGGGCTGACTGGGTTCAGTGGGGCAGGTCTCACTTGGGGTCCCTCATGCAGTTACAGTTAGCAGTCTGCTGGGGCTTGAGTCATCTGAAAACTCAACCTGGCTGGACATCCAAGATGTGTTTTCACACAGGGCTCAAAGATTGGTTGGACCAGGTGGTACGTTTACATAGTGCACAGGGAAGCTGGCCACCCCACCCTAATCTTCTTATAAAAATGGGATCTTTGCTTGGCTGGCGGCATGTTGCTTGCTGCTTACTATACAAGTGGCTGGCAAAGAGAAGGGAAGATGGAGCCGCCATGTTGGATATGCCTAGACCAAGGTAGCCTTTTCCTATTGGCATAACTGCTGGAATTCACCCAGGCAAGCTTCTAGCTAGCTTGTCTATGTCTGCAGCTCAATTTTACAGGCTGCTCTTTGTTAGAAAAGAAAATGATTTGGGGACTGCTTTTCATTAAAAGGAAAACCTTACCAAGTACTCCCGTACCCTCAGTACCCTCACTATCTGCCTAAATAATTTCTCCTTAACTCCTGTATCACTGGTTTTGCCTACTGTAAACATTCCAAGGGGCAGGAAGCAGAAACTGCCAGGCCATTAGAGACTGTAGGTAGAACTGCCATAGTGCCCTTTCTACTCAATTCTGTTGTTGTAAGTAGTTACAGAGCCCGCCCAGACTGAAGAGAGTGGAGAAAGCCTTCTCCTCTTGATGTGGGAGGGGCACGGTCACATTGCATTAAAACATGTGGGCTGGGAGATATTGCTGTAGCCATCTTTGGAAAATACAATCGATTGTACCCTCCCTTCCTCTTTCTCACTCTCTTTCTCTCAACTCCTCTCTTTTCTCGCCTTCCTAAGCATAGGGTTGAGTCTGTCCTGCAGTCCCAGCTACTCGGGGGACTGTAAATTCATGTGATGTAAAATCATGGGTGACTCAGCAGCACTACAACACTTTCTAGTATATTTAGCCCTTTACATGTATTTTACATGCTACATAAGTCTTTATTTACATCATACTGAAAGTCTAATGCCCAGAAACAAGTGAAATTATTTTGTTTAATGGTTTGATATGTCCTATAAGGGGTCTGAGGTGAGGTGACTCAGTAATTACGATTTCAAAGTAATCAAGAATATGCTGTTGAAATAATCTCTGAGATTCTACTTCAATTCCAGGGTATACGGCAGAGCACTTTGGATTCATTTAGGAGGAGTGCTTACAATTTCCGTCTTACTCTCCGCACATGAAGAGAATTCTGGAAGCATAGATGCTTCACTACTTTGAGTGAATTTAGCTTGACACAGCTGATTAGGGAAGACATCACCACTGGTTGTCATTCATGTGTGCTTCACTAAGTGGCGTGTCATCTAAAACTTCAACAGCCAGAAACTTGCTGTTATCCTTTCATTCACTGAGACAAGTTGATATAGAAGCTACTGGAATAATTAAGTGATACTTTTACACTATTTGCAGTTAGTTAGTAAAAGAGTTTTATATACATTTCTTTATTTGTTTCTACATCCTAGCAAACTGTTATTTTCATCCCCATTATACAGTTGAAGAAATGAGGCTGAGAAATTTATCCGAAATCATACAGTTAATTAAGGACATGTGATTTGGTCAACACTCTGAAGTTCCATTATGCCACATTGACACAGAAAACAAATATTCTTAGGATTAGCTAGAGTGCTTAAGAGGTGAGTAGT
>NW_012105098.1:340457-385584 GCF_000951045.1 Mandrillus leucophaeus | reverse complement strand
TTTTTTTTTTTTTTTGAGTTAGAGTCTCGCTCTGTCACCTAGGCTGGAATGCAGTGGCGTGATCTCGGATCACTGCAACCTGGGTTCCAGTGATTCTCCTACCTCAGCCTCCCAAGTAGTTGGGACTGCAGGAGCATGCACCACCACGCCTGGCTAATTTTTGTATTTTTAGTAGAGACGAGGTTTCACCATGTTGGCCAGGCTGGTCTCAAACTCTTGACTTCAAGTGATCCTCCCACCTCAGCCTCCCAAAGTGCTGGGATAACACGCATGAGCCACACTGCCTGGCCAAGTATTTGCTTTTTATGGAGTGGCAGAGGAAGGGCTTTGCTTTCATATCTTTTTGCTTAGACAGTGACCACTTGATTATGAAAATTCTGCTGGAAGAGAAATCAGGGAAAAATTTCAGAGAGAGATTATTTGAGAACAGTGTGAACTAACTCAGTCTTCACCTACTATAACGGAAGGACAGAAAAGTCATTGTTCCATTTGATAAATACTTACTGTGTCCCCTCTGTATGGAAGATCAGGCTAGGTACTCTTGGAGTAACATACATAAAAAGCACAGCTCTGCAGAACCTCAAGGAACTAAGTTTAGTAGAAATCAAAGACATTTTTACTATTAAAATAGAATAGAAAGTGTCAGTTACCACCTTATGAAAGGTAAAGTGAAGTAAGATGACATAGAATAATCTTTTCAAAAAGAAAGAACGTTCACTTTGGCTACTGGAAAATTATGGAAGCCTGCATGGGATGAGAGTATTGGTATTGGAAGGTAGAAAATATAGAGAAGAAATTGGACCTGAAGAGTTTGGAAATTGCTGCATCATTATAGGCAATATGAAATAACAGATTGAACTAGTGCAATAGCCAGTTGGAAAGGGTCAAGTGAAAGCTGAAGTAAGGAAGATGTGGAAGTAGATTCTGTGGCACTTGCCAGTTGATTGGATGTAGTGGATAGCAGAGTAGGGGATTGTCTCAGGGACCTGACCACCTCTTAAAGGCGCACCTCTCAATACTGCCACTGTGGGGATTAAATTTCAACATGAGCTTTGGAGGGCACAGATATTCAAACTATAGCAGGAATGGAAAAAGTCTGAATATGGGTCACCATAAAGTTGGTGGTGCTGTCACGGATATCAGGAAATGATAACGGGTGGAGTATGTCACGGCAGAAAATATATGACATACCCAGAACTGGATATTCAAGAAGTGTTTATTGACAAAGGAGTCATTTCCAAAGGTTTTAGGATGGGGGCACCACAAAGGATAGTGCAGTATCCTAGTGCAGTACTCAGGCCTTAGTGGCTGATTTTATACGATTGCTATACCTGAATTGACAAGGGAAATAAATGATTACCTGGCCTAGAAAGGGAGGCTTATGTAGTGACAGCCACATTGCAGGAAGTGACATCTAGTGAAGTAAAATTGACCACCCCAGGCAACCTTTCAGTAAAGGAGCAAAGGGAATACATACCTGGACTTTATTATTCTCTCCTATTGCAGTCTCCACTGCAAGCCCAAGGGCAAGAGAGTCCTGTTGACGTAGTCTGTGTAATCAGCTTCTTGGGGGCACTGAGCAAGGTGGGCAAACAGATATGGATATGTGGATGCCTTGCAGACTGTGTGAACTCTAGAATTGAGCCTGGGTTGGGTCTAGCAGAGCTGTTTGCACAAACGCACACACACAATGACAGCCAAGCTAGACCCTTGGAGAATGGATTTATTTAGATCAGAGTTCCTTAACCTTGGCACTATTGACATTGTGGGTTAGATAATTCGTCGTTATTGGAGGTTGTCCTATAGATTGTAGGATGCTTATTTAGGGGCATCCTTGGCCTCTACACACTAGATGCCAGTAGCATGCACCTCCAACCCCTGCCACATTTTGATATGAAAAATGTCTCTAGGCATTGCAAATATCCACCGGGGTGAGGAGCAGGGTGCCAAAGCAAAATCACCCTTAGTTGAGAACCACTGATTAGAGGCTGGACAAAGGAAGGTGAGCCAGAGAAAAGGAGGCCAAGAACCAGCAGTCTGAGAGGAGGAACACACGCTTGGGAAGTGTGACAGTGGTTGACGTGGTTGAAACCCACAGTGCATATCCATAGAAATTCTTAATGGGGACTGAGTCTGTGAAGTGGAGAGGCAGAAAGGAGTAGATCAGATGGCAGCAGCTGGGATGGGCAGGTGGGAAAGCAGGGCAGCCAGCATGGACCTCATTTGGCAGCAGAGGGAAGGTGCAGGGAAGCAGGGTATCTTCGACAGGTGGATTTAAGATTTGCTTGAGGACAGAGAGATTTGAACATATTGGTCGGATGAGGGGAGGAAAGCAGTGAAAGGGAGGTTGGAGATGGGTAGTGAAATCCACCACCTGCAGAGTGCACGCGTTGGCCATGTTCTGAGGGCTTTCCACGTATTACAGCATTCCACCCTCACGACCACTCTAGGAGGTTGTCAGGGTGGGTGCCCTTATGATCCCCATTAGCAGATGAGGTAATTGAGGCTCCCAGTGTTTACTCACTCATACCTAGTCCACACAGCTAGTAGTGGCCAAGCTGTATTTGAACCTGAGTTGAAGAGGAGTGAGAACATTCCAGTGAGCAGAAGAAGGATGCATGGAAACCCTTAGAAATAAGGAGGGAAGGTGAAAGTAAGTGACGTTATGGACGTATTTGATGTATGACAGGAGGTGGATTATGGCTCCTGGCTTTCAACGGAATTAACAGGCTCAAGAAGGTAGGTGTTAACGCCCTCTGCAGAAGTAGTCTTGGCAGAGGCCAGCATAGAGGATATTCCCCAAGAGAAGGCTCCTACTTCAAAGTGTCAAGAGCACGGTTGTTCCTCTTGTCTGTGCCCCGGTGCTTCTCGGATCGTTTCAAAGGATTGTTGTTGTGTAGTTGTTTTTCTCATTTTTGTATGTAAATGTTTCCTGTTACTCTTGTAACAAATTACCACAGATTTCATGCTTTAAAATGACACTAATTTGCCATTCTGGAGGTTAGAAGTCCAAAGTCAGTTTCCTTGGGCTAAAGGTGAGGTGTTGGTGGTGCTGGTTTCTTCGTTTGAGGGGAACATCTGTTTATCTGCCTTTTCTGGCTGCCTCTATTCCTTAGTATGTGGCCCCTTCTTCCATCTTCAAAGCACACCACTCCAGCCTCTGCCCCCATCCTTGTCATCACATTGCTCTCTCCTGTGACTATGACTTCCTGGGTCCCTTGTACAAGGATCATAAGATAACACTGGACCCTCCTGTGTAATCACTGTCATGTCAGGGTCCCCACAGCAAGGTCTTTAGCTTAACCCAATCTCATTGGGTTAAGTGTCCCTTTCTCATATAAGGTGACATTCACAGAGTCTGGGGATCAGGATGTGGACATACTTGGGGCTATTTTTAGCCTACCTCACTTGGTTTCTATGTAATATTCTAGATGAATGGAAAGATGTTGTAGCCTAGAGGTGAAGGACGTGACCTCTGTTGCTTAGAATCAAATCATCACTTCCCAACTCTGTGGCTTGAGTCAATCATTTAACCTCTCTGTGCTTCCATTCCCTCGTGTGTAAAATGGGGATAATAACATTCGCCTGTGCTATTTGGGGGATTAAGTCAATGCATGCACAGTGTGCAAATATAATGCCTGGCTCTTACTGAGTGTTCAGTCAGTACAGTCAATTATTATTCCTTCATTTACTTTATATAAACACATTCTCTTCAAAGTATTTTAACTAGAAGAGTGCTGCCCATCTGATTAGTTCATAGATTAAGCTGTTTCTCTAAAACCAATGGTCATGTGATCGAAAGATGTCACTTCTTGACTGATATAAGAGAATGCAAAAACAGGGTTTGTGTCACTATGGATCCCCAAATCGCAGATGATTACCTTCGAGTTAGCCTAAAGTCAGAACTGACATTAGTGTGTCAGGAAAAACTCTGCTTTGTTTTCCTCTTAAGAAAAAATTGTAATAATAATAACTTTCCCTGCCCAGGACAAAACAAACAACTAAACTCACAGCAAATCTTCATCAGAGTTAGCACATCAGATCAAGTTCTTTTTAACACCTTGATTGTTAAAAAAAAAAAAAAAAAAAAAAAAAAAAAAAAAAAAAAAAATCACTATAACACCCAACTTAGCTGCTTCTTTTTATGCTGTTTTCCTTTAGTCTCTGAGATGTCATGACCTTTTTAGATTCATGTTAGTAGGTAATATTTAAGTGCAAGAGTTATGAAATTTTAAAAATAAAAGAAAAAGATACACACACACACACACACACACACACACACACAATTAGGGTTTATGGTGACCTGAAGATTATCCTGAACAAACTGGATGTGACCTTGGGCAAGTCGCATATCCTGTCTGCCTCAGTTTCCTCAGCTGGAAATTGATGATGATGATACCCACATTATAGGGTGTTATGAGAGTCAAAAGAGATAATGGTTGTACAAGTGTATGCCTGTGCCTGGCACACTGTGAGCAACAATGAACAAGAATGACGATGACGATGACGGCAGTGAGGATCATTAGTGAGAGTAAAAAGGAAGACGAGGAGGGACCATCAGAAAATGAAACTGGGAAGCCTAACATGGGGAGAAAAAGACAAAACATGAGGAAATTATTCATTTTTTGGTTTGGTGTATGGCTAATGGTTATCTATGTATTCTGATGAATTTTTTTTCTAATAGCACAAATGTAATGATATTTTAGAAAACAAACACCGTTCAAAAATCCTTTATTTTATTTGGAACAAACTTACAAACCTCATTTCTGCCTAGGTTCATATTGAAGCTTCACATTCTTCCTCAACATGTGCTTGGAAGTAAACACAATGTGGAGCTGTAATCCATGTTGTGATTAAGTCAATGAAAACAGTTAAGGTGAAACTAGAACCTGGTGGACTTGACTTTTTTCCTCATGCTGCCATCATTTTAAATAACATAAGATCAACTATTTAAATGAAAAGCTAATTTACATGCCAGCATATTTGGCTTTGTTGAGATTCTTCCATATCCTACAGATACAAAAGTGAGATGAAAACATGTATATGTATCTATTCAGTACTACATTATTCTGTATGAAAAGACAAGCATTGTGAAATTTCTATTAAAGTGGCCACAAGTATCTCCAACATAGAAGTAACCGCCCTCCCCCCCGCCCCCCGCTTTTTTTTTAAATTGGCTAATTCAATGAGATGTTTACATTGTTATCAGTAACCACTAAGGAGTTACAAACCATTACTTCTACAGGCAATGGCCAGTGTAATCAAACCTTTTAACCTTGCTAGTTTTCCCAATTTGCCATTATCAGTCATTGGGCACAGCACATATTTTTTCATTATTAGCCACTAACTAGCTATGTGACCTTAAAAAGGTTATTTAAAATCTCCAGACTTTAATTCCTGACCCCCTGACCCCACCCCACGAAAGTAGGAAGGAGGAGACAATGATCCCTGTGGTCCATTTCATCTCCAAAACCCAAGACCATGGTTCTACAACAGTTTAACAATCTGAGTAACATTTGAAAGTAAATGAAAAAGAGAGAAAACATTGCAGCCATGCCAGCAATTTTGCCTCTCTCTCTAGTTGCATAAAAACTGTCCAAGTTGTGCTTGTTTGCAAAGGAGGGTATTATGATATGTATATATTTAAGAGACAGGGCCTTTGCTCTGTCACCTAGGCTGAAGTACAGCGGTGCTATCATAGCTCACTGCAACCTCGGCCTCCTGGGCTCAAGTGATCCTTCGGCATCAGCCTCCTGAGTAGCTAAGACTACATGTATGCACCACCACACCCAGCTAATTTTTTTTTAATTTAATTTTTTGTAGAGACAGGGTCTCACTGTGTTTCTCAGGCTGGTCTCAAATTCCTAGCCTCAAAAGATCCTCCTACCTCAGCCTCCTAAAGTATTGGGATGACAGATGTGAGTCCCTGAACCCAGCCATGATTTATATTTTAATGAACAAAGGATTAGAATAAAATTTGTAAAATTTTTTATTTCTAACTATTTTTCATGGCTTGACATAAAGTAAATGTGCATATGAGCAAATACTGCATTTCAGTGAGCCGTGTACTTCCATCGTGTGTTGAAATGTAAGTTGGCATAAAAGAACCAACAAAAAAGTCATTACAGTTTTACTATTTGTTGACAGCAAGAAGGAAATAAATATTCTCTCAAGATGAACAATAATGTCTTGTTAACTGATTTAAAAAGAGCAAAGTTTAAATTGCTTATTCAGAGAACTCTACCTTCTAATACTTTGAGCTTCCTGGAAAAATAAATGGGTTTTTGATAAGTTATGTGAATTGTGCTTCGACATAAATGTCAATATTTGATCACAAGTTTTTTTAACAAATGTCAATCTGGGAGGTCAACTAGTTCAATGAGTCATTTTGCTTAATGAGAAAATTTAAGTAGTTATTTCTATCCTTTGTTCTTACGTTGGAAATGCTTCAAAGAGAAGCTACTTGTTCTGATAAAATAGAATAATGTGAACTTTGGAACTAGACAAAGCTGAATTGAGTTTTGCCTTTGTCACTAAATTAACTGTGTGGTGTTGATATGTCCTTAAAACCCTTGAAGCTTTTACTTCCAAATCTATAAAATAGAGATGATAAGACCTTCTTTGTAGAATTATTTTTGAGATGACTTATCTACTATGTTTGTTATCCCCTTCAACTTGGTAATAATAATGGCCAGCATTTATTGAGTGCTTATCATTTTTCAGGAACTTTGTAAGCACTCTGTAAGTATTACCATATTTAATTCTCACAACCACCTTGCTATCATTTGAATGTTTGTCCTCCTAAAAACTTATGTTGAAATTTAATCCCCAAGGTGGAAGTATTGAGAGATGGGGCCTTAAAAAGGTAATTGGGTCACGAGAGCTCTATCTCATGAATGAATCAATCCATTCTTGAATTAACGGATTAATGAATTAATAGGTTAGTAGATTAATGAGTTATCTCAGGAGTGACACTGGTGACTTGAAGGAGAGACCTGAGCTGGCAAGCTCAGCCCCCTCCCCACATGATGCCTTGTCCCGCCTTGGAACCCTACAGAAACTCCACACCAGCAAGAAGACCCTCATCAGACGCAACCCCTCAACCTTCTCAGCCTCTGTAACTGTAAGAAATAAATTCCTTTTCTTTGTAAATTTATCAGTTTCAGATATTCCATTACAAACAATAGAAAACAGGCTAAGACATGTCCTACAGGTGGATATAATCATTATTTTCATTTTGTAAATGAAGAAACAGAAGCAATGACAACTTATGTAATTGGCCCAGTGAAATACTACTAATCATTCAGGCCAGCATTTAAGCTCTCATGGCCTTTTGCTCTAGTTACCCTATTTGTGGCACTACATTATTCTTTACCATGGTGGATACTCAGTAAGTGGTTGCCATTTTTATTGACAATAGTAGTATAAAGCATCAAGTTTAGTGCCTAGCTAGGAATCCAGGTGTTTTCTTGGTTCTCTCACTTACTTAATCAGGTCTTCAGCAAATCATGTCTAATTTTACCTCATAATCCCTTTTCTTCTAATTCACTTTTTCCTCACTGCCTTTCATCTAAGCCACCATTCTTTCTCTCTTCCAGGCTAGGGCAGAAGCCTCCCAGTAGGCCCCTCCTTAGCTCCTTGGGTTCTTCTCCCCTCTTCTCCAGAGTGCAACCAGAAAGATCCTTTACAAAGAGAAGTGTGTGTGTGTGTGTGTGTGTGTGTGTGTGTGTGTGTGTGTCCCACCTAACTTAAGAGTTTGGGGGAATGCCCCCATTTCTTATAGCTCTTAGGAAAAAGACAAGGATCCCCATTATGGCCTGCAAGGTCCTTCACTGAGGTGATGTAGCTAATATCTTCAGCTAACTCTGAAAGGCCCTTTATTCACTTCCTTAGCAATGTTAAACAAACCCTTGGACACATTAAATCCCTGTTCCCAGCTTTTGCAAATGCCATCCCCACTGCCTGGAATGCTCTTCCTCTTTTCCCTTAGCCTGGGTAAGTTTTACTTTTCTTTCATTTTAGCTCAAACCTCACTCCTTTGGAAAAGCCTTACTGTAATTCCAATCATATGTATATGTATGTGTGTATGTGATATGGTTTGGCTGTGTTGCCACCCACATGTCATCTTAAATTCCCACCTGCTGTGGGAAGGACCCAGTGGGAGCTAACTGAATCATGGGAGCAGGTCTTTCCTGTGTTATTCTTGTGATAGTGAATAAGTCTTGTGAGAGCTGAAAGCTTTACAAATGGGAGTTTCCCTGCACAAGCTCTCTTCTCTTGTCTGCTGCCATGTGAGATGTGCCTTTCACCTTCCATCATGATTGTGAGGCCTGCCTAGCCACATGGAACTCTAAGTCCAATAAACCTCTTTCTTTTGTAAATTGCCCAATCTCAGGTATGTCTTTATCAGCAGTGTGAAAATGGACTAATACAGTAAATTGGTACCAGTAGAGTGGGAAGTTGCTGAAAAGCCATGCTGAAAAGTTACCTGAAAATGTGGAAGTGACTTTGGAACTGGGTAACAGGCAGAGGTTGGAACAGTATGGAGGGCTCAGAAGAACACAGAAAAATGTGGGAAAGTTTGGAACTTCTTAGAGACTTGTTGAATGGCTTTGACAAAAATGCTGATAGTGATATGAACAATAAGGTCCAGGCTGAAGTGTTCTCAGAAGGAGATGAGGAACTTGTTGGGAACTGGAGCCAAGGTGACTTGTTGGGAATTGGAGCCAAGGTGACTCTTGTCACATTTTAGGAAAGAGACTGGCAGCATTTTGCCCCTGCCCTAGAGATCTGTGGGACTTTGAACTTGAGAGAGGTGATTTAGGGTATCTGGTGGAAGAAATTTCTAAGCGGCAAAACATTCAAGAGGTGACTTGGATATTGTTAGATGCATTCAGTTTCAAAAGGGAAATGGAGCATAAAAGTTGGAAAATTTGCAACCTGATAGTGCAATAGAAAAGAAAATTCCATTTTCTGAGGAGACATTCAAGCTGGCTGCAGAAATTTGCATAAGTAATGAGGAGCTGCATAAGTAATGAGTAATGTTAATCACCAAGAGAATGGGGAAAAGGTCTCCAGGGAATGTCAGAGACCTTTGTGGCAGTCCCTCCCATCACAGACCTGGAGGCCCAGGAGGAAAAAGTGGTTTAATAGACCACGCCTAGGGTCACTGTGCTGTGTGCAGCCTAGGGACTTGGTGCGCTGCATCCCAGCCACTCCAGCTATGGCTGAAAGGGGCCAAGGTAGAGCTTGGGCCGTGGCTTCAGAGGGTGCAAGCCTCAAGCCTTGGCAGCTTCCACATGGGGTATTGAGCCTTGTGAGTGCACAGAAGGAGCAGAGTGATATGGTTGGCTCTGTGTCCCCACCCAAATCTCATCTGAAATTTCTATATGTTGTGGGAGGGACCTGATGGGAGGTAATAGAATCATAGGGGTGGGTCTTTCCTGTGCTGTTCTCATAATAGGGAATAAGTCTCATGAGATCTGAGAGGGAGTTTCCCTGAACAAGCTCTCTTGTCTCCCACCGTGTGAGATGTGCCTTTTTCCTTCCGCCATGATTGTGAGGCCTCCCCTGCCACATGGAACTGTAAGTTCAATAAACCCCTTTCTTTTATAAATTGCCCTGTCTCAGGTATGTCTTTATTAATAGCTTGAAAGTGGACTAATACAGCATGCAAATATGTGTGTGTGCATGCCTACACTCGTGTGTTTTAAATAAATAAAGGTCCTCCAATAATGGTAAGTAGTAATGATACTGATAATCTGAATGGTAGTCTGTCAGTAGTAATGAAGCCTTTGTTGGGGAAATGTGACTTTTGAAATGTAGAATTCATGTCAGTCATTGGGATAGACTAGTACCTTGACATGTGGAAGCCAGTCTGATTGCTAAGGCACAGCTCATAGTCTAGACTTGGTTCAGTGGGACTCCATCCTGCTATTAAGGTTAGAACCAGGGTAGAAGTCAGCTGCTGCCTCAAAGGGCTGGAAACTCTGAATACCTACTTAAGTACAATAGCCCTCTCCTCTGATAAGCTGTGATTGTTTTTTTTTTTTCCCCCTCCAGCACATGATTTTGATTTTACCCCTTTGAGCTTTAGAGCTGCCTTAAAGATTAATTTAATCTAATTTCTCATTGGTTGTAATTCTGGAGTTTGTAGGTTAGGAGGGTACAATGGGCCTTTTAGGATGGCCCCTGGGATGTCCTTGGGCAGAGAACTAGTAGTAGCAGGATTAGTGGTAAAGGCAATAGATTCATTTGTTTGTTTTTTGGTTAATTATTTTTTTCTGTTTGTTTGTTTACTAAAATGCAGATTTCACCAAGGCACGAATATCCAAAATAGTCAGGATATGCTTAGTCAGTTACCTCTGTGGGTGGATGCTCCCCTTGCACTTTTTTCCTTTCCTTTTATTGGTGACTTGCAATCAGCTGCTACTTTACTGAGAAAAGTAGCAGTTCACATTACATCTAGATTAAAGAAACTGCTAGACAAACAGGGGTGGGCAAGTCGTCAATGGCATCTAATAAATAATAATAAGTAATAGCACAGGTCTGATGGATTTGAAGGAAACTAAAAAGCTAGGGAAGAGGAATTGTGAATCGGAGAAAAATAGTTGTGATTTGAGAATAACAAATAAAGCAAATGAGAAGGAAGCACTGATGTCAGAGATCTGTGGGGACTGTGTTGGGGGCAGGGTTGGGGGCATCTCGTCTGAGAGGAACAAAGAGAGTGGAGGAACATCTCGTGCTGGGTTTGTACTCTGCTCACCCTGCACCACTCAGCCTCTCGGGCTTTTGGTTTTATCAGATTGTGTCTATAACAAATCCAGATAAGAGTGACAAAGAAGTGCAGTTCGAGATTCTGCTGTCCTTTCCTTGTCTCTGGGAGTTAGCAAGTCACCTTTAAATGAGACAACAGTGTGACCCTACTTACTTCACCCGGCCATTCGGAGACGAAGATGGAGAAGTGTCATACATCACTGCACTCTTCTAAGGTGTGGAAGGAATCAAGCATATTCTAGACCTAGGAGGGATTTCTTAGGAATTCACCCTGATGTTATTTCAAAAATCCAAAGACAGCCACCACTTGTCTGGCATTAGCTAACCTATGACACTTCACTCAATTGCATTTTGAGCTCCTGACTTTGCTCATTCAGTAATGTTTTCACCCCAGGATGCCAAAGCAAACACTGCTCCTGAACTTTGCCTCTTAAACTACATTCTTCACCATGATGCCCTTCCGAATTCCCTATAGATGTTTCACTACTGGTGTATACAGGAAGGAAGTTCACTTTGACTAATGACCAACTCTCTGTTATTTCTAGTGGAGTGATCATTTGTCTCTTCTGTCCATTGGCCTCCCTTTGATTCAAGCAGTGGGGTGTGTAGAGGAAGCTCTGCATCCACTTGACAAATCTTTTAGGTTCCAACAGCAGTGGACTCCTTATCAGGGCTACTCATAAAAGGCTCACCTTCCAAAGGAAACTTGTCAGGGCACAGCTGTTGGCAAGATAGATTAACAAGTGCTTCCAGCTAATGGAGTAGATGTTGGTGACTTAATGAGGGTAGTTCGAAATCTTAGCTATATTCCCTTATTTTTTTTTTTTTTTTTTTTGAGGATGATAAATGAGTTTAGTTCTTTCTTAGCTAAGAAGTGCCAATTATTTATTTTTATTATTTTTATTTTTATTTATTTTATTTTTTAGAGATATGGGGCCAGGGTAGTGGGGCAGGGAAGGAAGGGAAGTCTCACTAGGTTGGCCAGGATGGTCTCAAACTCCTGGCCTCAAACAATCTTCTCACCTGGTCCTTCCAAAGTGCTGAGATTAAAGGTGTCAGCCACCTTGCCCTACAGAAATACCAATTATTAAAAACTCACAGGTTGTAGTGCAACATATTTGAGAGTGGTCACACACCATGGCCTTTGATTTCAGTCTGAAGATTGAAAATAACCTTTGAATTTTACCTTGACAAGGAAGTTGTTCCTCAGTGGACACAGACATCATAGTTGACATAGAAACAGCTGTTGGGTTATCCCTGGGCCATTGAAGACATGGCACCTGGCCCAGTCTGAATGGTTGTTCTCTCTTGGTTGCTTGTTTAAATAAAAGTTAAGCACAAATTCTTTTTTGGTTTTGATTTCAGGAAGAAATAAGGGAGTGACTGCAATGTTATCTGAAAATGAGCATTTCCTATTTCCTTAGGCATTTCTTTATGACCCCCATTAAAGTTAATGAATGGCCAAGTGTCTGACACAGTTGAGTGTAATATGCCTCACCTAAAGTTCCCAGGGGCTGCACATTTTTGTGGGAAATGACCTTCAGTTCCTCCAGATTCATTATTAGGCAATCTCTTAGTTATAGACTTTATCTTCCCAAAGCATTCAGATCACATATTAGCCAAATAACTTAGATACCTTCCTAAGTGCTGGAACTCTTTAAGTCTTGTTAGCAGAAAAGGCTAAAGTTTAGGTAAATAAGTGTATCTGTTCCACAAATGAGTCCTCACCGTAGGTATTTATGAAAAAGCGCTGATAAACTTTTGAAAGCAGAAAAAGGTTTTTAAAAATCTTACTGTGAGCCCCAAGGCATAAACATAAATCAGCTAAAAGATGATCTGCCTTAACGGGTAGTGGGGGATGGGGGAGGGGACTGATCGGGGCTCACCCTGGCAAAGTTACCTCTGCCAGATGTTTCAGGTTCACCTCCTCTCCCTGTCACCCCCTCAGAATCTTAGAAGACGACATAGGATCAATCCTTGTTCAAAGGCAAAAACCAAAAAAAAAAAAAAAAAAAGATGACTGCAAATATGTGAAGTACGATTTGGCACTGAGTTCATTTTGGGACCTAAGTCTTCTGGGTGGTACAGCTATATATTGTGATGGACTGAGTGTTTGAAACATTTACCCAGAACTTCTGCATAAAAATGAGGAGTGGCATCCTTAACCTCAGGCCATTAAATGTTCCATTCCCCTGAAACTACCATTTTCCAAAGAGCTTTGGAATTGTCTTAGGACCTACTTAAATGTCATAGGAAAAACATTAATTTCATTTCTTTTTATGGTCCCATGTCATTTTTAACCCCTAGTAGTAGCAATATTTCTAGCTGTTAAAAGTAACTACTTTTGAGTCACAAATCGAACAATTGATTTGTGGCAATTTGTTTAACCTCCTAGAGCCATAGCTTACTTATTTCTAGAATGATATGATAGTAAAATCTCCTTATGGGGCCTCTCTGAAGATTATGGATAAAGACATTAACACAATTCCAGGCAACTAGTAAGCATTCAAAATGTGTTACCGTTATTACTGGGATTGTTGCCGCCATTGTTATTAAACAACTTGTTCACATACCTTTTTTCACTCAACTTGGCTCAGAATTCTACCAGACTGTTCAGAAAAATCAAGTGTATGTTTGATGTACAGTATTTTAAAGTCATGAATCCAGAGGATTTTAAGAATAAGTTACAAGGTCTGAAGTTATTTTTGAAAGTACACTGAGCAGAGAAGATCCTGTTGAATATATTCCAGGCTCTAAAATGACTATTTCTAAAGGAGATGATGCTGTAGAATATGTTATAAAGGAACAAAAAATTACTTTACTCTGTAGACACATTTCATAGTTTTTGTGCAATTTTCTAGTTTCAACACCTTGTCAAATATGTATTGAATATATATTCTATGAATGATATGTGTTAGATTCTCCATGGAATGCCAAGTTATAGAGTTCTTCAGAATGCTTTCATTAAGATTCATTCATAGTCAGAACTTAAGATAGATAGTGAAATATCATGAACAGAAGTTTCAGAAGTCAATTCATTGCTTGCCTGAATTCAGGGAGAAGGAAGTCTTCAGAGTGAAGTTCTGGATCTAGGAGAGAATTTTCTCCTCAGCCTGTTTTCAGGAAGTGGCTTCTGTGTCCTCTGTGCTTGGAAATGGGAAGATTTTGGTTAATGTGGAAGATCTTAATGAATATTTTCTAAGAGTAAGGCTATATACAGGTCAGGCACGGTGGCTAATGCTGGTAATCCCGGCACTTTGGGAGGTTGAGGCGGGCAGATCACCTGAGGTCAGGAGTTCCAGGTGAGCCTGGGCAACATGGCGAAACCCCGTCTCTACAAAAAAATCCAAAAGCTAGCCGGGTGAGGTGACATACGCCTATAATTTCAACTACTCAGAAGGTTGAGGCAGAAGAATTGCTTTAACCTGGGAGGCAGAGGCTACAATGGGTAGAGATTGTGCCACTGTACTCCAGGCTGGGTGACAGAATGAGACTGTCTCAAAAAAAAAAGGCTTTATAAATATCAATATCAAGTCCATCCCTCCTTGCCTTGTGTTTATGGGGAACAGTAGCAAGGTGGTCAAAGTCTTACCCAAGGCGAGGTTTAAATTTTCCAGAGGCGTTTGACTCTCTTACAGATTGTCTTCAAGAAACATGAAGGAAGGGTTTCTTTAGAAACTCCTGGAGGAATCTATGTCTTTAAGTGACATTGATGCTTCATATGTTTGCCTCTGAAGATATAACTTGTTTTATTGGAGACTGAAACTACCAATTTGCTATATCTGAGAGGTTACTCACCAATACCCACATCTGGGATTCACACTGACCATTCTTTGTACAAGAGCTTGGTTTTCAAGGCCATAAGTCTGATATCAACACTGACTTGAAAACTATCTCACAAAGCTCCTTTTCAAGCATAATTTACTATGGTGGGATGCTGATGAAACACAAGGATTTACATATGAGTTTTATTTTTTTAAAAATATTTGTAACATCAATGTCCAGAATTTATGCAGACATTTAAAATTATTGTTTAATATTTAAGTTATTTATTCTAAAAATATACTTTCACATGGGGTATATAAATAATGAAGACTTAGATTAAAAGAAGAAACACAGGTAAGATTATGTTTATAAAAATAAAAATTAATGTTTATGTAAGTAATTAAAAAGTATTCTGTGAATACAAAGCAGTATCAAGATGTGTGTGTTTGAATTATATAATTTTTAAAAAATGTATGTTAACATGTAGTGATATATAGAATTTTAGCTTTTGGAAACAATCCCAATTATTTCATATATTACTTTTCTGGATGAAGGGATGGTGTGAAATAATGGAATAATCAGTGGATATTCCCGATAATATTTTAAGAATAGAGAAATATCCTGGGTGAAGAAAACTTCCTCTGGTGTTGATTTGGATCTGATTAATGATTTTGATACCAGTGGGCTAGGGAAGGTCCCCACATGCCAATGAAACCTTGGCCCCAGCTGCTGTCCAGGCTCTTGACACCGTCCTGAGAATGAATTCAAGGATGAGTCGGAAAATAGTGAAAGTACAGAGATGTATTACAAAGGAAAAAGTACGCATTCATGAAACCGGAGTGCAGGCGGACTCATGAGAGAGTCAGGTGCAAGGGGGTTGGGACTGCTACCTTTATGGGATTCTGTAACCAAGGGGTAGAATATTCATGAACATTCCTGGAACAAGGTGGAGATTTCTCGGAACTCTGGTACCACCCATTTTTACACTAAATATGGATGTTTCTAGATCTGTCATAGCGCTGGTGGGTATGTAATTTAGGATGTTAATGAGCATATAATAAGGTCCTAGGTGAAACCTAGGTCAAATCCAGTGCCATGTTGGGTCCAGTCAGTCTTAGGTCAGTCATAGCTTGGTCCACACCCAGATTTTTTCAGGATCTTATCCAACCCTAGCTTCTGCAGCTATTTCAAATTTCTTTTTACTAGTCATGTGAAACTGCTGCCTGGAATTTTCTATTTTCCTGCAACCACCCTATATTATTCCTGTGTCAATTTTAAAAGGAATTATTTGTCTCTGGGGATCTTGATGAGCTGTCGTTTCTCTGGAGATCTTGATGAGCTGTGGTTACATAGCTCTAAAATGGTCCTGAGGATGGGTCAGTTTTTACAAGTAGCCGGCAGCTTAAATGGAGTAGGCAGTTACACTGGTCATTTCACTGAATCCATCAGCTGGCCTGGCATTTCACTTGAGGTCACCAATTTTGAGCCCCAGAGAGGAGCCAGCTGATCACATTTCCAAAACCCCTGTGTCAACGAATGGGTTTTGGGAATGTGATCAGCCTAATATTTAATATCAGGAGATACACAATAGATAAAAAATGTTACCTTTGGAAGGATGTGGCTTCAATAATGCTGCAAAAGGAGGAACACAATTTGAGTGAGTTAAGAAGCCCAGGGTAGTTATTTTGGAAGTTGCAGATTTGCTAGCCTATGTTGAGATATCTCTGAAGACAGGGGCTCAACTCCACCAGAACCTGAGTTATTTGCTTAAACAATCCCACATAAGGCCCTTGTTTTTTCCAAGGGCTAAGAGAACTGAGAGCTATGTTACCTTTTTTTTTTTTTTTTTTTTTTTTTTTTTGAGACAGAGTCTCACTCTGTCGCCCAGGCTGGAGTGCAATGGCGCGATCGGTGCGATCTCGGCTCACTACAACCTCTGCCTCTCGGGTTTTCAAGCTATTCTCCTGCCTCAGCCTCCCAGGTAGCTGGGACTACAGGCACCCACCACCACACCCGAATAATTTTTGTACTTTTAGTCGAGACGGGGTTTCACCATATTGGCCAGGCTGGTCTCGAACTCCTGACCTTGTGATCTGCCCACCTCGGCCTCCCAAAGTGCTGGGATTATAGGTGTGAGCCACCATGCCTGGCTGAGAACTATGTTTCTTAAACTTAATCTGCAACATGACTTTAATATTCTGAATCCCTAATTAGTAACTTTGCACTGGGGGAAGGCCCCCTGAAAGTTACTGATAGAGAAAAGTTACGACATATTACTCACATGCTTTATTTTTGCTCCAGGAAGATAAAGATCAAGAAGGGGCAGAATTCTGCATCTTTCTGTGAGACTGTCTCTTTTTCAACATTTATTTAGTTTCCATGTGAAACTCCTTACACTGTTGTAAACTAGTTTCTTGCCCTGTGCACAGCTTGCTGGGCCTGCTGCTGTTCTTGATGGCCTAGTAGAAAAGGAAATGGTTTCAGACACTTTCCACCTTTCCCAATCCTTCTTAAACCTTGAATGATGTCAGTGCAAACAGCAAGTGGAAAAAAAAAAAAAAAAATCTCACTTTGCCCTATTTCCCAACTGTTTGGCCACTGCCTGCTCATGGACAGAAGGCCTTTACACTTGAACCCACTCATATCGTAACATCTTTGCATCATTTTTTTTTTTTTAAAGAATTGACTACACATCAAACACAAATACCTAGTTCTTGGGTAGATTCCAACAAAATGTTACAGTGAGAAAAATAAGAAAAACAAATGTTACAGTGAGAAAAGCCCTCAGCCTCTTCACCGAATATCCTTAACCCTTCATTTTCATCAGATTTTCTTGAATCACAGTCCTAAGGAATTTATTTTATGTACTTTGCAAAGGAGTTAACTGAGGCTGTAAAAGACAATGCTCCCAATGACTCTAACTTCAAGAGACAAGACTATGATAAGGACCAAGTGATTTTATATCCAGCCTTCAATTTGATTTATTAAGTTATTATTTATGCATTGCCTACTTTAAAAAGTAATTTGAGGGAGACTACAGATCAAATTTTCTTTCAAAATAGATCTAACTTCTGTGGGGGAAGATGAAAGGGTAAGGACAAAGCGAGGTGACACATTTTAGTTGACAATGGACCAGAGTCTAGATTTGGGCTGTCACAGACTAAAGTTGGATTCAGTTATCTCATTTACACCACCTTTATTAACGCTCCAGGTCTACAGGTACACAATGAATTTAAAAGTTTGAAATATTCAGATCAAAATGGTTATAACTGTAACCATTCACCATCCATCCATCCATCCATCCATACATACATCCATTCATCCATCCATCCGAAAGACATTTATTGATCTCCTGCTAGGTATTAAGCACTTGTCATATTGGGTGGGTGGTGGGAGGAGGGGATAGAGTCAGGTGTTAATGCATATATGTACACATAATTACAAATTATGGTAAGAGCTGTGTTAAATATGGCAGCCATTTTTTAAATCTATAATTTATTTGGGGCTATGCAGTAGAGAAAATAACTTATTTATTTATGGGTAAGTAGTTTAAAGATCACTTTTCCAAAGTGAAATCTTTTCTTAAAAATAGAAATTTCCCATCAACTACATTCATCATAGAAAGAATGCAGCATTGCATCAGAACTGATGTTCACAAAATAAACAAAACACAATGGTGTCTCTATCTGTAGAATGTAGGTGTTGTAACACATCTGCCTAGAAGCTAGTTAAATGCATATTATTCTTGTATTTCAATTACAAGTAAGCAGACTTGATTGTCTAACACAAAAACTCAGTTGCTTTGATGTATTTGCTTTTGCATATGGTTCAAATTATCATCAAAACTGTATTATCAGTGATAATACACTAATGCAGTAGGTTGACATTAGAGGTTGACTAGGTGACTGTTACCATATATAATTAATCCAAAGTAATGTGATACGGCCTTTAAGATGTAAAAGAATTTACACAGATTCTTTTCTCCCATTATTTCCAGAGATTAGATGTTATGGAAAAGACTTTTAAAAGATGAGATGATTTAATAGCCTTTTCGTAAGTAGACTATAATACCTGTAATGCAATATATACCACAAACCAGAAGAATTTAGAACTTTTAGAAATGCATCTAGTTTATACATTTAAAAACTAAATGTATATCGCTAAATATTTATAAATAATGCTTCACATGCTTGCACATTGCGAGAAACTTTTTGAAAACCTGTAAGAAGTTGGAAATTGTGAAGTTCCTTTCTTTGTATTTTTTTTAAAAATCAGATTTAAAAAGCCTTTTTACCTATGATGTTTTAGAGATAATATTACTGCAAAGCAAGAACCTGAAATAAAAGTCCATGACGATAGCTATCTAGGCTCTAATCTTGTGTTTCCAGTAAAAATATCTTTTGGGTGGGCATGACGTTAACCATCCTGTCTTACAAATACAGTAGAATATTGAATGATCTTCCATTGTATTCTGGAAAATAGATTGCATTCTCTCTCTCTGTCTCCCTGTTTCTCCCTTCTCTTGTTCTTTCTGGTACTTTGCCAGAAACTGCCTGTTTCTTTCCTAGAGTCCAGTAATTGAAGGTAATTTTTTGGAAGATGGTTTCAATTATCTAAAGCCGGTGGAATGTTTAACTGCCCCTTGCTATTGGTGAACTTGTTTACTTTGGGATTTTGGATGAATTCAGATTACATGCAACCAGATGTTATCTGCTATGGTAACTTTTGTGTGTGTGTGTGTGTGTGTGTGTGTGTGCGTGAAGGAAAATTGTATGAGAGAGGGGTCTTTGCTATCATATCTAGATCAACTGCCCTCAAATTCTTGGAAGTGTGTGCCCCTGGGATAAAGTTTTGGGGTCAACTTTTGATCACAACCAATGAACATCCAACTATGAGAATATACATTCTTTGTGCAATAAATTTAAGATCTTCCCATTTTCTATGTGTCTTTATAATATATGATACTAATCCAAAAAAATATGTCTCACAAAAATATTTTGTCACCTATCTAAGTTAGATCTCTAACAATTACAAACAATTATAAACTGAAAGCTCATTCTATTCTTATTGTGCCTAAACGTCACAGATTTATTTTCATGCTGCCCAGATAATAGAAAATAAGTGTTGTGATATTTAACAAGAAAAAAAATCTGAAGTAATAAAAGTCACCTGTGAAACAACAACTAAATGCTCTAGTCTGTAGACAGTTGAAGACTAATTTCCTTAACTGACAGCTGAAGTGAAGGCTTAGTAAGATGTATTATTTGTAAAGGTTGAACTTTAAAATCTGAAAGGAAAGTTGAATTCACAAATCTTAGCTTAGAAAGCAGATAAAGTAGAGTATAATCAATCTTTATGAAAGAATTATTTGCCTTATCCAGGAATCCAGCATACACTTGAGATTTTTTAAAAAGTTGGTTTCCAATGTAATTAAAATATGATTTAATTTTCAAAGTTTAATTGCACACAAACTTTTAGAAAAATGAAACTATCTCTGGTTGAATCTTCAAGAAGACATCAGGTATGATTTTGCTCACCTATAGATTGGAGAAGACATCCAGGAATTTTAGGATTAAGAGAATACAAATGCCTTTACATACACAGACGTGCGTACATGCATGCGTATGTGTGTACACATACATGTATATGATAGATATGTACATACATACATAAAATATTTTTTTCTTAGCACTTAGTTATATAGCACTTAGCATATTACCTGAATGTAGTTTACACTTGGTTAAATAAAAAAAAAGAACAAATGAAACAATTCAAGATTTTCTGCAAGTAGAAAAGGGATGCCTAACAGGAGCTGTGGCCTTCAAGGGATGTAGCCACCGTCAACATCACGCTCGGGAAGGAAAGAGTGTGTTAGGGAATGAAAAACATTCTCGATCGCTCTTCCCACCATGTGTTCTACCAGGGCCTCTTGTTGCGCTCACCTAACAGGAAGGCAGATGGCAAGGTAGCAGGTTGAAAGGTGAGTAGGGGATCAGCCTCCCCAGTCAAAAAGCAGAGCAGAGCCAACTCGGAAGGATCAGCTGAAGCCAGGATTTTGAAACCAGCCTGGGCAACAAAGTGAGACCCCATCCCCACCAAAAAATATGTAATAAATAAAAAGGAAATAGAAAAAAGCGGAGTAGAGACATACGAAAATGAATATGGAGGAACAGTGAAACACCAGCACACCAATGTCTCTCACTGATCTATGTTCTTATGATTTGAACTTCATGCAAAAATGCCACTGTTTCAATTGTTTTTCCACTAGTGTAGATTATACTCTTTCCAGTCAATGAATCTAGTAATTGATAATCCACATAATGTTTCATGATGACTTAGATTTGGTTGATCTGGCTGTGCATGGTGGTTCATGCCTGTAATTCTAGCACTTTGGGAGGCCAAGGAAGGAGGATTGCTTGAGCCCAGGAGTTTGAGAACAGCCTAGGCAACACAGTGAGACCTTGTCTCTAAAAAAAGAAAGAAAAAAGCAACAAAAAATTTAGTTGTTTTTTCAAATGAGAATTTTAATTACGAACCAAATATATGATGAAAATACAAAACTGCATCATAATATTTACCTGATTTATTTTTAATATGTAGTGTGTATATTACCTTCTAATTAACTGTGTACACAGAATGCATTTGATAATGCAGTGTCAAGTTGCAAAATCATTTTATAGATAAAATATGGAATATTAAATATCATTTTTGTGTTTTACCTATTTTGTGTTTTATTTTACTTGAAAATAAAACTTGTAGAGAGATGGGATTAGTTACTTGGTAAATTATAAAAAAAATTACAGTTTCCTCAAATAATTTTACATATGAAAAATTAGACATTAGATGAATACTTAATTGAAAAAAGAAGCAAGTCTAAAATAGCCATATGGGTCAAGTGTGGTGGCTCACACCTGTAATCCCCACACTTTGGGAGGCTGAGGCAGAAAAACTGCTTGCCCCTAGGAGTTCAAGCCCAGCCTGGGCAGCAAAGTGAGACCCTGCCTCTACAAAAATAAAAAATAATAATAATAAATGATTAATGAAATAAAATGAAATAAGCATATGTAATGCTTATTAAATTTCAAAGGGTTAAATTTATATGCACATAATACATGAAAAATTCATATGGAGTGTCATACTCTGTCAGTGGAATTAAGCTAAATATTAACACAATGTTAAAATAAAAATACCAAAATGGTAAGAAATTAAGAAATGACTTAAATACCTATGGATTTAAAAATATCATAATGGACATTATAAAGTATTTTGAAAATGAATCATAAAAATATGACATATCGAAACCTATGGGATGCAGTTAAAGATGTACCCAGAGGGAAATGTATGCCTTAAATGCATGTATAAGAAAGTAGAGAAGGTTGGAAATCCATGATCTAAACTTTCAGTTGAAGAAGCTAGAAAAAATTACACCAAAAGTAAAATAAACGTAATAAAGAAAAGATAAAAATTTATGCACTGGAAAACAAAAACATAATAGAGAAATTCAATACTGCTGATCTTTAGATTCAGTGCAATAAAGATTGTAACAACTGTGTGTGTGTCTGTGTGTGTCTGTGTGTGTTTGTCTGTGTAAGATACCAGCAATTTTAAAAGTAATATGGAAACGCAGGGGCCACGAATTGTAAAGACAGCTTGAAGATGAACACATTTGATAACTTGTACTACTGAATATCAACATCTATTTTAAGTAGGGGGTCACAAGGGCCAGTGTGCTCTGCACATGGCTACTAGCGTTGGTTGTGTGGCTTTTCACATCACGGAATGGGAACTTCTGGAGGTCAGCCAACTCTGTAATTAACCAGTACTCAGAACCACAGAAGCCTACCTCCAGGAATCTGTTACATCTGAGACCAGGAGGAAACTGTGAACATTAATGTTGAAAAAGTAAGGCCCACTGAAGAGTCTTCTAGAGAGAGAAGGCAGCGCAAGATGACTGAATAGAACCCTCCAGCAATCATCTTCCTCCTCTACCCTTGCAGGAACACAAAACTGAACAAGTATCAACCCCAGAAAGCACCTTCATGAGAACTGAAAATTAGGTGAGTGATTACAGTACTTGGTTTTAACATCATATCAAGGGAAGAGGCACTGAAGAGGGTAGGAAAGACAGTGCCAACACCGCCCCTTCCTCATCCCCAGCAGGAGTGGGCCACTTGACGCGGAGAGAGAATTTGTACTTGGGAAAAACAGAGTGCAGTGATTATAAGACTTTACATTGCAACTCAGTGCTGCCCTGTCACAGCAGAAAGCAACACAGGGAAGAATTCAGCCAGTGCCCATGCGAGGAGCATTTAGATCAGCCCTGGCCAAAGGGGAACCATCCAGCCCAGCAGGTGGGTTTGGGTTAGCTCCACCACCACTGGCTAAAGTGCTCCATTGTAGTCCTTGTGGCCTAGACTGCCTTTCAAATAAATTTGAAATAAATTTGCCTTTCAAATGAATTTGAAAGGCAATCTAGGCTAAAAGGACTGCAATTCCTGGGCAAGCCCTGGTGCTGTGCTGAGCTCACAGCCATTGGACTTGAGTGCACATGACCTAGTGACACCAGCTGAGGCAGCCGGAGTAGTGCTTGTGTCACTCGTCCTCCAACCTCAGGCAGTGCAGCTCACAGCACTGGGAAAGACTCCTTTCCCTTGTGGAAAGGAGAAAGAAAAGGAGTGGGGAGAATAAAGAGGACTTTGTTTTCCAACATGGATACCAGCTCAGCCACAGTAGAATAAAGTAACAGGCAGAGTCGTCAGACCCCCATTCTGGGCCCTCGCTCCCAGATATCACTTCTAGATCTACCCTGAGCTGGAAGGGAACCCGCGCCCTTGAAGGGGAAGTACCTAGTTTTGGAAGGGTTTATTACCTGTTGACCAAAGAGCCCTTGGGCCTTGAATAAACATCAGTGGTAACCAGGTAGTACTCTCCACGGGCCTTGGGTGAGAACCAGTTCTGTGCCAGCTTCAGATGTGATTCATTGCATTCCCAGTCATGGTGGCCAAGAGAGAGACTCCTTCTCTTTAAGGAAAGGAGAGGGAAGATTAAAAAGGACTTTGTCTTGTAACTTGGGTACCAGCTCAGCCACGGTAAAATAAAGCGTGACGTAGATTCCTAAAATTCCCAACTTCATGCCCTTGCTTCTAGACAGCATTTCTAGACCCACTTGGGTCAGAAGGCAAAGGGAAAGGCAGAAGCCTGGATGTATTCACCACTTGCTGACTAAGGAGCCCTTGGCCTTTGAATCAGCAGTAGCCAGGCAATAGTCACCATGGGCCCTGGGAAAGTCTCACTACTGTGCTGGCTTCAGGTCTCACCCAGCATAGTCCCAGTGGTGGCAGCTACAGGGGTGTTTGTGTCATCCTCCATCCCAATTCCAGGCAGTTCAACATGGAGAGAAAGACTCCATTATTTGGGAGAGAGTAAGGGGAGAGACTGCTGTTAATCTAGAGAATTCTTCTGACTGTTACCCAAGACTACCAGGATGGTACCTTTATGAGTCGGCAAAAATCATAGCGTCACTGGGCTTGGGATGCCTCCTAATGCAGTTACAGCTGTGGTGACCAAAGATTAGATCACAACATTCATTTCCCATTGAATGCTTGGAAAGCCTGCTCAAAAGGGTCAGGTACAAATAAGCCCAAACTGCAGAGGTTACAATAAATACCTAACTATTCGATATTCAGTGCTCAGGCATTGCCAAACAGACATAAGCACCGTGGTCATCCGGGAAAACATGACCTCACCATATGAACTAAATAAGGCACCAGTGACCAATGCTGGAGTGACAGCGATATGTGACCTTTCAGACAGAGAATTCAAAATAGCTGTTTTGAAGAAGCTCAGTGAAATTCAAGATAACCCGGAGAAGGAATTCAGAATCATATCAGATAAATTTAACAATGAAATGGACATAATTTTTGAAAATCAAGTAGAAATTCTGGAGTGGAAAAATTCAACCAATATACCAAAGAATGCACCAGAGTCTCTCAACAGCAGAACTGATCAAGCAGAAGAAAGAATTAGTGAGCTTGAAGACAGGATATTTGAAAATACACAGTCACAGGAGACAAGAGGAAAAAATAATAAAAAAGAATGAAGCACACCTATAGGATCGAGAAAATAGTTTCAAATGGGAAAATCTAAGACTTATTGGCCTTAAAGAGAAGGTAGAGAGTGAAATTGGGATAGAAAGTTTATTTAAAGGGATAATAACAGAGAACTTTCCACACCTAGAGAAAGATATCAACATGCAAGTACAAGAAGGTTATAGAACACCAAGCAGATTTAACCCAAAGAAGACTACATCAAGGCATTTAAAAGTCAAACTCCCAAAGGTCAAAAATAAAGAAAGGGTTCTAAAAGCAACAGGAGAAAAGAAACAAATAACATACAATGGAGCTCCAATATGTCTGGCAGCAGACTTCTCAATGGAAGCCTTACAGGCCATGAGAGAGTGGCATGGCATATTTAAAGTGCTGAAGGCAAAAAACTTTTTTTTTTTTTTTTTTTTTTTCCAGACGGAGTCTGGCTCTGTTGCCCAGGCTGGAGTGCAGTGGTGCAATCTCGGCTCACTGCAAGCTCCGCCTCCCGGGTTCCCGCCATTCTCCTGCCTCAGCCTCCTGTGTAGCTGGGACTACAGGCACCCGCCACCATGCCCGGCTAATTTTTTGTATTTTTAGTGGAGACAGGGTTTCACCATGTTAACCAGAACGGTCTCGATCTCCTGACCTCGTGATCTGCCGGTCTGGGCCTCCCAAAGTGCTGGGATTACAGGCATGAGGCACTGCACCTGGCCTGGCAAAAAACTTTTATCCTAGAATAGTAAGTATTTCCAGTGAAAATATCCTTCAAACATGAAGGAGAAATAAAGACTTTCCCAAACAAACAAAAGCTGAGGGATTTCATCAACAGCAGACCTGTCCTATAAGAAATGCTAATGGAACTCTTCAGTCTGAGAGAAAAGGACATTAATAAGCAACAGGAAATCATCTGAAGGCACAAAACTCATTAGGAGTAGTAAGTACACAGACAAATGCAGAACAGTATAACACTGTGATGGTGTGTAAACTACTCATATCTGTCAGGCCTCTGAGCCCAAACTAAGCCATCATATCCCCTGTGATCTGCAAGTATACATCCAGATTGCCTGAAGCAACTGAAGATCCACAAAAGAAGTGAAAGTAGCCTTAACTGATGACGTTCCATCATTGTAATTTGTTTCTGCCCCACCCTAACTGATCAATGTACTTTGTGATCTCCCACACCCTTAAGAAGGTTCTCTGTAATTCTCCCCACCCTTGAGAATGTACTTTGTGAGATCCACCCCCTGCCTGCAAAACATTGCTCCTAACTCCACCGCCTATCTTAAAACCTGTAAGAACTAATGATAATCCACCACCCTTTGCTGACTTTCTTTTCGGACTCAGCCCGCCTGCTGAACACCCAGGTGAAATAAAACAGCCTTGTTGCTCACACAAAGCCTGTTTGGTGGTCTCTTCACACGGACACGTGAGACAATATCCTCAGTCGGAAGACTCAAAGCTGAACCTATCAAAAGTAATAACCAGACAACTTTTCAAGACACAGACAGTATAATATATGAACATATAGGCCGGGTGCACTCATACCTGCAATCCCAACACTTTGGGAGGCTGAGGTAGGAGGATGGCTTCAGCCTAGGAGTTTGAGACTAGCCAGACTCTGTGTCTGCAAAAAAATAAAGAAATTAGCCAGGCATGGTGGCCCATGCCTGTGGTCCCAGCTACTCAGGAGGCTGAGGTGAGAGGATTGCTTGAGCCCAGGAAGCTGAGGGAGCAGTGAGCCACTGCTCTCCAACCTGGGTGAGAGACCAAGGCTCTATCTCAAAAAAAGAAAAAAGAAAAGATATAAATAGAAACAACAAAAAGTTAAAAAGCAGGAGAATGAAGTTAAAATATAGAGTTTTTATTAGTTTTCTTTTTGCCTTTTTGTTTTTGCAATCCATGTTGTCATCAATCTAAAATAATGAGTTATTTGCAAGTCTCATGGTAACCTCAGATTAAATGTTAAAACACAAAATTGCAATGCAAAGGCATGAACAAAATTTTGTATGCAATATGGGTAGGTTTCTAAAGTATAATCTTGAATGATGAAAAGTTGCAGAATAATGCATTCAGTATGATACAATTTAAAGATATAAAAGCAATATTGTATATTGTTCACAGCTATATATCTGTACAAACTTTAAACAATTGGCTGAAGGGATGCATACTAAATTCATCATTGCAGTTACTCTTGGAAAGTGGAATTTGACTGGGAACCAAGAGGACTTAATTTTATCTGTAATGGCTTCTTTCAAATGAAAAAATAAAAGGCTTAAAGCCTTGAAGGACAAATATCAACTGAATTCATGATGATGATTGGGATAGAAGAATACTTTTCTACATTAGAAATTTTTTTATTTTCCTCAGAAAGCAAAACAAAACCCAAACAAACAAACGAAAAATCATCTATTATGAATGATTGGAACTGGGTATAAATGGTGTTTGGAATTCTGGTGATGTTCTATAACTTCATCAAGAGGTAGAAACATGGAAATGTTCATTTTGTGAAAGTTCATCCAGCCATACAAGTTAAGGTTGGTCCACTTTGTTGTACGTGTATTATACTTTGGTGGAAATTTCTGGAGCAAATATGGCAAAATAAGAAAATTTGGCATAGTTTGGCATAAAACTTGACACACACAGATTATGCTTTTCTATAAGCTTGTGATATTTTACTAACTTGAAAAGAGATAGTTCATTAATAAAAATATTTTGGTTTATGCTGTATTTTGATTGCAAACTATGTACTGCAAAACAATCTCATTCCTTGCTTCTTCTGTACCATACCATGATTTTCACTTCATCAGACCTTAGCAAAAGCTGTTGGGGAATGAGAAGACATGAATGGTTTGGTACATGCTGTTGATTATGAAATCCTCTGCACCTATAATCTCAAGAATAATGGTGGGGTTCTAGACAGAGAAGGTTAGAATGAAAGCAGGTAGGAATCTCAACAGTAATAGAAAATGACTGTTTGGGAAGGACAAGGACCCAGAACCCTCCTAGTACTGCAGCTGTCAGTGAGTAAATGTTCATTTCATAAGCTACCAGATCACCTCTCAAAGTGCTTCTGTCCAAGGGCAGTCCACTCCACACTCAATTACTCAGGGACTGAGTATACAGGCCTTCAATTTTCTCCTTTCTTTTGTGAACCACTATCCAAGGGATAAAAGGATAGTAGCACAGCACTCTGCTCTGTCATGATTATTGTTTACCTCTGGCTAAGAGGCGTCATCTCTCCAGCTTTCCTCTAAAACTTCAGGGTCAAATGGTCAAATCCCATGATCAAACTCCAGGTGTTTAACTGTTGAATTTAAAATGTACTTATAATGTATCATTATTATTATTATTTTGTCATTGGTTTGCAAGTACACTGCAATATGCTTTGTCTATTTTCAGTTTGACTAAATTTGAAAACGAAAGTTTAAAAATCTAAACTGTGGGCTTTCTAGGGGGGTTTATTTTTTGAGGAGTGATGATGAGGTCTAAAACATGTTACCTTATTTTTTCTTTTTTTAAAAAATGTTTATTTCTATAGGTTTTTTGGGAACAGGTGCTATTTGGTTACAAGAGTAAGTTCTTTAGTGGTGATTGGTGAGATTTTGGTACACCCATCACCCAAGCAGTATACACTCAACACAATTTGTAGTCTTTTATCCCTCACCCTGTCCCACCCTTTCCCCCAAGTCCCCACTGTCCATTGTATTATTCTTATGCTTTTGCATCCTCATAGCTTAGCATGCGTGCACACAGACACACACACACACATATATACACACACCACAGTTCCTTTATCCACTCGTTGATTGATTGGCATTTGGGCTGGTTCCGTATTTTTGCAATTGTGAACTGTGCTGCTATAAACATGCATGCACAACTGTCTTTTTCATATAATGACTTCTTTTCCTCTGGGTAAATACCCAGTAGTGGGATTGCTGGATCAAATGGAAGATCTACTTTTAGTCCTTTAAGGAATCTCTGTACTGTTTTCCACAGTGGTTGTTCTAGTTTACATTCCCACCAGCAGTGTAGACATGTTCCCTTTTCACCATATCCATGCCAACATCTAGTATTTTCTGATTTTTTTGTTTATGGCCATTCTTGCATAAGTAAAGTGGTATCACATTGTGGCTGTGATTTGCATTTCCCTTTTAATTAGTGATGTTGAGCATTCTTCATATCTTTGTTAGCCATTTATATCTTCTTTTGAGAATTGTCTATTCATGTCCTTAGCTCACTTTTTGATGGGATTGTTTGTTTTTTTCCTGTAGAACATGTTCCCTTATCGATTGGTTTTCACTTTCTTATGATCAATGACCATATCATTATCAACAAGAATTTACTTAATACTTGGTGCCTACTCAGCCTGGTATTAAACACAGGATGGGGAAAAAGCTAGTTTTAATGTAGGTGCAGACTCAAATACCTACAGGGACCAGTGAGGTTACCTAAATGAGCAAAGTGGTCAGGGTGTAAGAAAAACAGGCAAGAAACCGCCATGATAAATGGAACTGTATTTGCCTCTGTGCCCTGAAGACAAATGGGAGTAGTGTTAAACTGGCAACTTCTGAATCACACAGGCTCCACTCCACTTCCAGCTGATTGTAGCCATACAGGAATCTGGGCCCACTGTTGTCAAATCTTGATTTTTCAAGAGAAACATGGAATATCTCTCCTTTAAAAAATATGAAATTTTTCCGTTTCGGAACCAATCCAATTAGAAAGTGACACACACTGTACAGACACACACTGTATGATGTGTGTTTGTTACTTTCTAATTGGATTAATTTTGTTACTTTCTAATTTGATTGGTTTTGCTAACAGTAATTTTCTATTACTGTTGAGACTTCTTACTTGCTATCGATCTAAACTTCTCTGTCCAGAACCCCACCATTATTATTGAGATCATAGGTACACAGGATTTCATAATCAGCAGCATTTACCAGACCATTCATGTCTTCTGTATGGGCCAAATAAAATGCTTCTAAGGGCTGTTTTTGGCATGGTCCTGTGAACCTCAGCTTTCCAATGTAGTCAGGGGAAATAAGATACACAATTTATGTAAAAAGGGTATGAAACAACAGTAAGTGCTACATGCATTCATCTTTTTATTCATTCAAACAATAGCATTGATTAAGAGCCTTCTAGCTTACTTGCCCTGTGTGAGTTCCTAGGGTTACAAAAATGAACAAAATTATTTTGTATTGTCAAGCGGCCTGGTCTGGGAAAAGAAACATATCATTAGATTTGTTATTAAACAGATCATAAGAATCTAATAATAGTAAAGACAATTAGTATGGTAGAATTTCAAAGTATGGAGACTTTGGAAACTGTCTTTGCATAAATTATATCATTGAGAAAAACTATATCCCACAGTAAGCTGAGCTAACCCACTCCCTATCTTGCCTTTCCCTTAGTTATTCCTGGGCCTTTGGGCGAAGCTAATTTTGGAAGACATTTGGGCTATAGTTTAAATGAAAATAGGCCTTGCCCCCAAACTCAAACACTTTTATAAAGCTAATGGAAGGCCACAGGCTGGAGAGAGGAGGGAAGCCTGGGTCCTGCTAAGGCATAGCCATAAATGATTGTCAGCCACTATTCCAGAGGTGCAACTTCCCCAATTACTCCTGTAATAACATCACTATTGTAGAACCTAAGATTGGCCTTTTGAGATATCTTTTCAGGTTTTTTTGCATGTCTGACACCCATGGCTCCACCTGGACCTGCCGATCCCACCCCTGTGGCCCCACCCAGAAGGTATTCAGCCTGTAGGTGGACAGTTTCGACCTCCTGTGATTTCATCTCCACCCCAACCAATCAGCAGCAAGCACCATTACCTGGCCAACACTACCCATTACCTGGCCAACACCACTTCCCTCAAACTGCCTTTAAAAAAGGCCTAACCTAGGAACTTTGGACAAGAATGGTTTGAGTACCAACTCTCTCTCCCACGTGGTGTGGCTTTCCTCTTGTCTATTAAACTCTTTCAACTACCATGCTAAAGTCTGTCTTTATGCAGGGGGCAGTTACACTTTGCTGACATTTTTCTTAAGATCATGGGAAATAATTAGCTTTTCTTTAAATTGTATAAATATATCCCGTCTATCTGGTCTACACTTTAACCAGGTCAACAGAAGCAGAAACAAGTCATAAAAGTACCTTACAGTCAACTTCCAAAGGAAGTATTGTCATAGAAGTGTGAGATTTCCTAGGAGCTCTTATTATTAACCAATAGTTTTAACACCCTTTTACAGCATATCTTCAATTATCCTAAGTACACAGGGCTATTTATTTTAAATGGGTATACTACCAGATAACTATTTATTTATCAATACACATACAAACACATACATTAATTTACATAGTATTTTATCTCTTTTGCCACTAAAGACATTCTTACTTCAGCCACAAGTTAAATAACAACAACGGCCACTTTTTTTTTTTTTTTTTTCCACTTACAAACTGTGGTTCGGATGGAAAGAAGGCACTTAAGTGAATAAGCTGTTTTTAATTCTAGAACTCTTTGGTTGAGATAAAAATGGAAACTACGTGCTCTGGAAAAGCTGAGTAAATTCAAACTGTTTACTGTTAAATGCAACTTATTTATCAATTTAGGCAGTAAAGGTCTGAACACTCAAATTCTGTGAATGTCCTTATAAGCATTCACTTTGATGTGTAAAGCTTTGTAGACTTGAAGGAGGGATTGTTTGACTTCCATATACTTCCAAATATTCCCTTCAGGCAGTTGCCTACAAAGTTAGAATATTGTGGCGAGTAAGGAGGAAATTAAGGATTGCTCTCTGAAAGTTATTTTGTCTTTCTAGGTGGAACAACAATGTATTCATTAGTGATAACAATCTAGATACGAATGATGTAATGAAGTATCGGTTGAACTAATGAGATGGGAAGCCACAAAGACCTATTGACTGTTTTGCTAAATAAAATCACCACCTTCAAACATAAAAACAATTGTTGAAAAAGCTTCTGTCAAAAATAAACCCTTCAGTATTTTATGACAAGTATTATTGACAGAATAGAAGAGACTGAAATTTCCTATCACTGTGGTTGGCTTTAAAGAATACAACTTTTAACACATCTTTCATCACTGTAATAATATGGTAATGATTAAATTCCCCTTAAAAAGCCCAAGGCATCTGTTTGTTTCGTGGAAACTTCCAAGTGTGTTCTGTACAGACTTGTTCAAGTGGGAGTTCATAAATGCAAGAACAGTAAACTTCAGCTTATCTAACATGGCCAAGGAATGGTATGTTCTACTTGATCAAATATTCTTGTTGTTGGAGAGCTGTTTCACATAGCACGTATTTTAATTTTCAAAGAGTAACCTTTGGTTAGCATTAAAGCAGCACTCACATAGCCTCTAGTTTGCTTTGATGCAGTAATAAAAGCTCATCTCCTTTATGCCCCACAATGCAGTTCTTCTATCTTCAGGTGCTTTCCAGGCTTTGGCCAGAATTTACCCATGGACCCCTCCTGTTATGGTTCTCAAACTGCGAATTCTGAGATTCACTGAGAGTCATCCAAGCTCTCAGTGAATCTCAGAATATTTGCTCTGCCTCAAACCAGCCTACCAAGCCTTTATTCCTTAGGTGTGACTGGCTGGCCCCTAGTGGAATCAGTTTGAGCTTTAGTCTTTTAGTTGATAATTGTGTAAACATACTAACTATCCTTGAATCATGTTTGATTGAAAGAGCTGATGTTGCCTCTTAAGACTTAATTAAAATAAATGATTTGGAATCATATAATGATATAAACTTTTGTAATACAGAAACCTTATATATCGTCTCTAGCCTAAATTCTTTATTATAAACACAATAGTTGTATTCTTGAGTGCCTTTTGTATTCTGGGCACTATACTAGTTGCTTTACAGAAGTTATCTCCAGGACTCATTAAAAAGATACAAAGAATGTGTTATATGTATGTACGGTGGAATATTATGCAGCCTTATGAAGAGGGAAATCCTGGAGGATATTATGCTAAGTGAAATAAGCCAGACAAAGAAAGATAAATACATGACTTCACTTTAATGTGGAATCTAAAAAAGCTGAATTCATACAAACAGACAATAGAAAGGTTGTTATGGGGTTGGGGTGGGGGAGTGGGGAGATGTTGGTCAAAGGGTACAAACTTGTAATTATAAAATGAATGAGTCCTGGAGATCTAATGTATAGCATGGTGACTGTAGTTAGTAAATTATATACTTAAAATTTGCTAAGCGAAGTCCCACCACAAAAAAAGGTAACTATCTGAGGTGATGCATATGCTAGTTAGCTTTATTATGGTAATCATTTCACCATGTATATGCATATCAAAATATCATGCTGTATACCTGCATATATATAATTTTTATTTATCAGTATAAATAAATAAATAATACAAACTGAAAAAAATACAAATAAGCAGAGCAAAACAAAACTGTAAGATAATTTTAACTGTAAAGATAAATTTAACTGTAAGATAAATTTAATAGAAGCTTTGGAAATTACTACTCTATGAGAGCATCAGCAGAGGAGCAGGTCTTCCATTCTTTCCGTGCAATGTCTGCCGCTGGGTCACTGCACACTGCTCTCGGGCTGGCTGCCTACTCTTCAGAAAGTCTGGGTACTTCACTCCCACCAATTGAGAAGTGTGCTTATTAAGATCCAGTTTGCTCTCAAACCTGTTTGTGTCAATTGACATTGAATAATTTCAACATAATGTGAACAAAAAGAGCATTTTTAAAAAAATGAAAATAAAGTCTAAGGCTTTTGCAAAATTTTGATAAAAGCCAATTGCTTTAAAAAAAATACTGTCAAAGTAGGTTTGGTGAGACCCCTGTAGAGGACTGGGGGAAACCATAAAAACCCAGGAGAGGCCGGGCACGGTGGCTCACGCCTGTAATCCCAGCACTTTGGGAGGCTGAGGCAGGTGGATCACGAGGTCAGGAGATCGAGACCATCCTGGCTAACGTGGTGAAACCCCGTATCTACTAAAAATACAAAAAATTATCTGGGCATGGTGCCCAGTGCCTGTAGTCCCACCTACTGGGGAGGCTGAGGCAGGAGAATGGTGTGAACCCCGGAGGCAGAGCTTGCAGTGAGCTGAGATTCCACCACTGCACTTCAGCCTGGGCGACAGAGCAAGACTCTGTCTCAAAAACAAACAAAAAACAAACAAACAAAAACAAGCCCAGGAGAATTCTCACATTGTCTTGTAGACTCTCTTGTTCAATTTTAGAGATAATGGAAATTGTAATAATGCATCATGAATGAGGTTACTATGAGAATGAGAGCTTGGAACTCTAACTGGTGAAGTATGTCACTCAGGGTTCAGGTGCAGGAAACAGAAACCACTTTAGGTATTTTAAGTTAAAGGGATTGAATATAGGCAATTAGATCCTGAGGATATAGGATTTTAAAAAAGGGCAGGAGGCTGAGGCTCTTTTCTGGCCTGCCAGGAATGACTCCCAGAACAGTACTCTGGAATTGGGCCACCAGGGTTGCTGCCACCTCCTTGTGATCATGACAGTGGAGAATCAGCGGGCCTCTACCTCCAATGCCACCTGTGCCTTTTAATACTCTCAGCGACATTGCTTCAGGAAACCCCAATAACTCCAGGGCCAGGCTTGCCCATCCAAAACAGCCAAGAGTTTCTGTCCTCCATTCATCTTCTTTATGCAGACCAGGAGAAACCTGATTTGCATTCTGAATCCTAACTCCAAAGAAATCTGGGATCTGGAGGGTTTTGCTGTTCATCCTCTGTAGTACAAGAAAGCGCAGTAGAAGAGGTGTGGGATTGAGGCTGAGTATCAAACTCCCTATCAAATCCCCCTAGAAAAGAACTGACTTTCTTTCTATGAAAATAAATTGGTGAATTAATGTGCTAATAGTTCTTTATTAAAATAAAACATTTGATATGTAGCCTATTTTATTGCCCCATTATAAGATTATTTAAAATCTGATAGAATTATTAAGATGGCCAGGCTTAGTGGGTCACACCTGTAATCCCAGCACTTTAGGAGGCCAAGGCAGGAGGATTGCTTGAACCCAGGAGTTTGAGACTTGCTTGGGCAACATAGGGAGACTCTGTCTTATGGCTGCTATCTCCAAATAAGGTCACACTCTGAGGAACTGAAGGTTAGGACTTCCACATACCTTGTATTTTTTTATTATTATTTTTGTAACATAGAGTGTTGCAGATAAGGCATTTCAGCAGGTATTTTTTTGCGTGCAGACTGTGTACAACACTTTGTGTGGGATGTTCATCGGGCAGAAGAAGGAAGAGGAAAGCAAAGATGACCTAATCATGGTGTAGGTTCTTGAGAAACTTAAAGCCTGCTGAGAAAGATGGATGCACACGCAGATAACCGTAATACTAGGTAGAAATAATTTAAGTATGAAAGGCTCTTTGGTGCTGAGAAGGACTGTTTCCTCCTTACATAAGAGGGAGAATCAACATAAACCACAGACATGTAGCTTACATAGTAAAATGCATGTACTTAAAGTGGATGGTATGACATGACTGGAGCCAGGTTATTTGTTCATTTATTGTTTAAAATAAACTATGTTTATTATCACCTTATTAAAGAAGTACCTATTACTTTGCATCGTGGTTGGATGGATTTTTTTTTTTTCCTTTTCTTTTTCCTTTTCTGTGGGGTTAGTGGAGGAGGAGTTGGGAAGCTTGAGTAAAAGCCTTATTCTGCCAGAAAATGTAGCAGTTATATGTAATTGGCTGTCTGTACTCAGAGAAACGGGAGAACCTGTGGGGTTCAGCATGGTGGGCTTTGATTAAACAATGATCATATATGAGGCAGTTGGATCCTGCTGCAAATGCTGGTTGCACAGCTTCAGACAAAAGGAGGTTCTTTGTCACAGGAAAAAACCAGCAATTGTACCCCATTTCTGCATCCTGGTCTATTTATGATGGGTGTCCACCCAGGCCACTGGGGACAGCCTAGATCACACTGATTTTGGGTCTCCAAACACTCCACCGGGACTAGTTTTAAAATATGCCCCTTAAGTTGATCCCTCCCCAAAGAAACCTAAAACATATAGGATTCTTGGCAAACTCTGTCATCATGACATTATATAAGATTTATAAAGCCCTCCCGAAGATTGCTGTGGGATTATGGAAGCTCCTTGGGTGCCTTCCGGCCCCTCTCATCAACTTTTCACACTATGGAGGAGATAAGGGAAGGAGACTCATCATCACCCCAGGTGTATGTCTTCTCACACTTGCTCTTCTGGACTCAGAGGACAGAGGTCTGATTATAAGAATTATTCATTATTACCCAAAATTTCTATAAAGAGCACGTTTTGTTTATCTAAGCAAAACTATAGCATGAGACCAAATATCGCCGTTGGGTTTTTGTTGTAATTACGCTACATGTTTCCCCCTGATTTTTAGAAATTTAGCTTTTGAAATAGAAGATAAACTAAAGAAAACTCCTTCCCACTTAATTTTTTTCCATATTTTTTCTCAGCCTTTGAAACACAGAGGTCTCTCCCCACCTCCCAATTTTTTTATTTTTTACACTGAATACATTGTTTCAGCTTAGTTATGGATTGTTTTCTGAAATGTATCTCCTGACTTCCAGCAAAATTTCAACATAGAAGCAAGTGCTTTTATTCTTTCTTCTTTCCCAGATATATAAAGTATCTCGTTCTTGTATTATTGGCAAGATTATGTTTCCTTTGTTTTCTTAACCTCAACTTCATAAAAACAGCTCACTTCATGCTTTTACTCCAAGATTGGAGAGTTCAAACATTTATAAATCCAAAAACAACATGTTGCCCTACAGAAATTCACCACTTGAATCTGAGCAGTGTTGAGGGGTATGCCATCATGATAGGCAGCAATGGCAAAAACAAAGGTAAAAAGAAGAAAAATTGTTTTTTGAAATGTGCACTTTGAATTATTTGTCAGACTAAATAAATAGCATTACCCTATCTTCCCTACGTTATGCAGAACCACATTTTAGAAAATCAGCACCAGCCAAAAGTGTAGTGCACCATGCCGCCATTTAGGTGGTTACACATTATTTGAAGATATTCCTTAAAATGCCTGCTAAGCCACTTTTATCTCTTCTGCTATAGCAGAGGCACGGAACAGTAGAAAGCAACGAAATAGCTTCATGTTATTCTTTACTTGAAAAATGAATTACAGTCCCAAGATCATTATAGCCATGGTATTCTCTCCTAAAACAAATGTAGAGTTCAGGTCATTTAATTTTATGGTTATAGATAAATGCAGCCACATGAGAACAAATAACTTAAACAGTGATTAGCATTAAGTCTACTTGTGTCAACACAAGATTTGAGGACAGAATGAATCTTCTATTTATTTTCTGGGTGTTTCTTAAAACCATGTTTGTTCCTATTAATCCATGAAATATCCATTAGTTCATATACCCGCCATTTTTTATATTTGTAGCTTAGCAACACAAAGACAACAAAAATGTAGTAATAATAATAAACCAGCAAGTAAATTAACTTAGTGTTATTTGCTTTGTTTTGTTTTGAAATGAGCATCAGTGAATCTAGTACTATATCTGCCAATGCCTTGCTCGTATCAGGAGCTCTTAGAAAAAGTTCACACCTAACAGCACTATGAGTTGGAAATGCCTATTTTAGATGTGTTTCTCCCATGTTTTTCCTCCAAAATCACTCAGTGAACCTGGCTTTACTTGTCTTATTTTGGAGTGACATCCTCAAAGCATGCTGAGGACTGCAGCTACCAAATATAAAGCTGGAAAGGAGTGATGCTGCCTGATGCTAGTGACAAGTGGTTCCTTGTGTGGCAGACAGATCCAAGATGGATTCATGTTCAAGCCAAGCCCTTTCCCCTCCACTCTCTCACGAGGGGTGACAGAGAAGTATGTGTGGCTTGTCCATAGACCTCCTGACCCTTCTGCCACCTTTGAGTTGACACCGCTTTCTGATCTGAGACAGTTTGTCATTTAGGGTCAGTAGTTTTGCCATTCAGTGAAGTCGTGCAATGGATTTCCTCTGTGGTGGGAGGAAAAGCAGGCAAGAGAGAGGGAAAGGGACAGGGATTGAGGTGGGGTAGGGAGGAGAGAGAGAGAGAGAGAGAGAGAGAGAATCTCTTTTACTAAATGTCATCTTTGCCTTTTTAATTGGTATTTTTAGATCATAATAACTTTCCTATGTTAATAGCTAAACCCTGTCCTTACTATCCATTCAGTGTCTATTATATGCTCATACCTGTGAGGCTCAGTGATGGGAAATGACACAGTACTCTTTGTTCCCCCAAGTTCTGTTTGCCATTTTTCCTGGCCATGGTCTCATCAAAGCATTTGGAAAATGTGCAGCTGTGGTCTTCCAGGAGGGGACAGATACTGTATTAATCGAGTCAGTACCTGTTGTCTCCTCCACTCTTTCATGACTTAACCCTTCCCCTCTCTCTCCATCCAGCTATGTGGTTTGTGTCGAATTAACTGTCCTTGCTGCAGGATGAGGCCCTAATGTGTTTAAGCTAATCACGATTTCCTAACCCTTGGGTCATGGTGTTTGGCTCAGGGTTGGTCATGTGTTTTTAGCAAGGCAGTCTCAGGGCTTTTTGCAGCCTTTCCAACTCTGGCCTCTACCTCTTGTTATAAATGAAGATGCATTGAGCACCGTGTGCTCTTGGCACTCATGTTATGACCAGAGGACAACAACATCAGGCAGATACAGCAGAAGTCAGAGAGGGGAGATGCAAACAAATAGGGTGTTTTGGTAGTTCCCTGTAGCCCATGCTACCGCTGGATGTTTCAGTTATATGTGATAGTAGATTCCTTTCATTAAAGGCTGTTTAATGGGTTTTTCTTATTTGTCACCCAGATAAACCCGAAAGAGTCACAAAAACCTGAATGAATTTCAAAATACTTTGTCATTAATTCTTAATTGGGTGGTGGGAGCGAAACAAGGAAAACACCAATTATGGCAAACCATCGTGAACAATGAAAGTTTGACACTAACAATAATGCATAAGACCTGAAAGGTAAGACCACTGAAGTTTTGCATCAGATCAGCCAGGTTTCTCCCTTTCTCTGAACTGAAGAAAAATAGTCTACATCATGGCTGTTTGTTTTAACATAAGAAGTGTGAGGAAATGAACATCCAACCCTAAGCTACAGTAAACAGCTCATTCAAGCAAATTACCTAGAACAAAAGAAACACCTCTGACATAATGTGGAGGTCCAAACGCGAAAATAATAGGACACTCAGCAAAGTCCCAGTACCCCTGTAACAAGAGCCCGGTAGTTCTAATAGCATTTGGAGCCGATGGGAAGGAGTACTTTTAAAATGTGATACAGTTGGTGCTGACGTCTCTTTACCCTTGATTTTTCTTCTCCCTCCTGAATAAGAAAGCAGAGCTAGCTCTGTCATATTGAGCCAGTTGGTAATAGGCTCTGCCAGGCGTGGAAGAGATAAAAGCCACCACCTGCCTCACCCACGCTCCCCCTACCCCATTTCCCGGTCTCCAGTTGTCTGCACAGCTGCCGACAGCCGGTCATTGTTCCACCCCAGAGCTGCCTGACAGCTCAGCCGTCCCAGTCTCAGAAGCACAATTGCAGTTTGAATGCAGCTCCTGGGTGGGTTTCCTGTGCACCTTGGCCATGACCCCTTGGAGGGCTATATGCCTGCAAGTTGAGCAGAGTCTGGTCAGACACGGCTTAAGCGCCTGCCATGTGCCAGGGCCTATGAACAGGAGAGCACAAACCAGCATTACAGAGAGGGAAAAGGGTTTGAGCAAAAACAAGAGAAGAAAAAGTATGTATGACAACATTTGGGGGGCATCTATTAGTTTTTTGGGTGTCCGGGCTCCACTCATCTTACTTGCTGAGTAGAACCCCTCTTCTCCTCGAGTATTTCTCCCAGGCCTGACCAGTGAGAGCATTGCATTCCCTCCTGGCAACTGTGATTGGGTCAGAGATGGCAAACGACTTAGCTCAATGAAGCCCCCGAGCCTCATTGCACAGACCTAGCTTTGAGAAATGAGGGAGATTCTTTTCTTTCTTTCTACTTGAGAGGAGAATTTATAAAGAGGAGTAGTCGGAAGTAAGCCTGAAAGAGCATTTTGTGGCCAATATATTCCTGCTTGCTGGGCATGGTAGACATTGTGATAAGCAACTCAGAACCACCCCCGACTTTGGAATAAAGGACTTGTTCCCCAGCGGCTGAGAGTGAGACTGGTAGACAGTCCTCAACTGTCAGGCCCCTTTGAGGATTGCCTCAACTGAAGACAGCCATCGTGTGCAAGGCCATGCCACCTTTTTGGCGTAATCCACATCCAATGACTGATCAAAGTAGGGGTATAGAGACTTGACCTTTATGCTGCAATTCAGGACAACTCTGGAAGGTCAACCCATCTTCAGCATTCCTTCCAGGGCCAACTAAACTTCCCTTGAGGTTGCATTGCAGCTCCCTCTGCCCAATCCTGCTTCTGTCCTTTCCCTTCTATGGCAGTGGATCCCAAGAGGCCTCCCTAATAAAGCTCCTGCAGGGTAACCTGCCTTCCAGGGAGCCCAACCTACAACACCAAGAAAAATTGCTTGTATTTTTTCCTAGCGGTGGAGCTTAGTGACTGAAGTGAAGCATGATCACTCTGAGCAGAAGGATGGCAATAAACTGAAGCATGACTTAAGAAGATGATGCAAATCATCACATTCTTCCTGCCTGTAGCTCAGGATCCAAACATCAATGAAAGTCATGGCCATGCACCTCTCCTTTTAGGCCATATGGCATTCAGTGTGCAGTTGACTATACAACAAATTGACCACTTGTTTTGGTTTTATGCAGGCACAGTCTGAAAGTCATAGTTCTGCTGTGAACATCAAATACCTTTTAATGATGCTTGACATGAAAACCACCATATAGTCTTATATTTCCCCCTGGTTGTCTGATGTGCAGCATCTTTTAAAGAAAGTTTATGGCAGTTACCTTTATAATGGCATAACTCTTACTAAGTTTAAAATTAAAATGTTATCACAAGTGGCGTTTCCCATCCCATTTCAAATGTAGAGCACGGCGAGAATTCTCAGGAAATTAAAATATTGCCTTTAAAGCCCTGCTTTTATGGTGATGTGAAGGAAATTGCAGCACACTAGCATTTATCCAACTATCAAGATTTTTTATAGTCTAAAATATTTGCCAACTTCTTCCCCATGTGAAATCTATTATATGCAATGATTAAAAACAAACATCATGTGCACTATATGTTGGAGATGCTTTTAATAACTTGGAGTCAGAGTAAATGATCACCAGGGCTCAGAGTTAACACAGGTTGAAAGGATACCCTTAAAATCATGACAGTGGCCTTGTATTAAGCTTGTGGTTTACATGCTTTTCTCCGTACTGACTCGCTAAAATACACAGGCGTTCCTCCAGTGAATTGTGTGTGAGTGTATATGTGCATTGCATATTCACACATTCCATATTGCTTCTGAAACATAATTGTATGTAAATGATTGTAAAAAGCAGAAATCTAAGCTACCTCAGTACTGTTATATAATCCGTAACAGATTTGCCAGCCCAAAAGCCTAATTCTATCGTAAGATCTAAATTCATACATTTTATAGAATATATGATATTGATGTGGTCCATAAACTTTTTTTGATGAGATTCCACCTTATACAAACCCAGTTTTTATTGTACTCTTTTGTAATAATTTTGTATAATGTTAGTCTCTTCAAAAGCGAGGCCAGTACCTATTCGTTTTTAAGTCCCACTACATAGCACCGTATGACATGTTGCGGTGCTACTTGAATCTTTTTAGAATGGATCAGGATTTCAGGATGTCCCAAAAATCTTAGAAGCTGTAATAATCTCAATAGTATAAACACTAATACTTGTAACATTATTATATAAATGTTTAATAATGCAAACTTCTTTTACAGTAATTTAGTTTTTGAACTTTTAATATTTTTTTATTTTAGATTTTTTTTTGTTTTATGTAACATTTGGCATCTGCAGAGGAACTGCAACCAAACTTTAAATTACAGATTTATTATTCAAGAGTCACAGAATTCTATGACTATACAAGAAACTTACTAATTGAACTTTCAAATCATAGTTTCATAAGTTTTTACATAACCTTTATACATCTAAAGTTATTAATGCTTAAAACTGTACTGTGACTTTTGAGCACTCTAAAAGTCTGGTTGTTAATTTTTTTTCTACATTTTTAATTTCCTATCTATATGTTTCTTTCTTTTTTTTTTTTTTGATAGTGCCCCCAGCACACAATTTTCCCAGTAATCACAAGCATGCAAAATATAATTTCCTTGCCAGTTCATGTTCCATACACTCTAATTGTGAAAACCACTGTATTTCGTGACAACTTTAATCTTCAGTACTTGGAAGAAGGCAACATGGGTTAAGATTACGAAAGAGGACATAATTACTGAGTTCTAGGTATCTTCATGTTTTTAAAACAAAGGTTCTGGAACTGATGTTCATGAAACAGGTCAGCCCCTCACTGAACCAGTTCTGTTGTGTTGATACATTTCTTGTTAGAAGTATGGCAGGAAGCAAAGCAAAATGCTTATAGAAAAACATGTGCTTTAGCAGCAAGATGGTTATTTGAGCATATAGTTTTCCTCTTGGGTGTCCTTGAATAGGCCTATGTTGAGTTGAAGGGAGCCAAGATCATAAACCAGACATAAAGAGCTCTAAGCACAGGTTTAAAAAACAGAAGCTTCTTGGAACCATGTTCTATTTGGCAGAAACAAACCCTGACTCAGCCTTTTCATTTTTGCACGTTAAGTACACTGAATTCTCTGCCTCATCCAAGGTGTGGATCTTTCTTGAAAAACCTCTAGTTGAAGTCTTTTTCTTTATGTCTGCAAGAATTAAAGGTCACAGGCTCTTGTTTCTAGACAAGGACAGTTCACTTTCTGGGTGTTAATGAAAATCCTTCTCTCTTGAATACTTCCTGAGAATACTTAGAGTATTATAACAGTCATGAAAAGAAATGATGAAAATACAATCACATGTTATGGGTGGAGGGCAGCAGGGTGTGGTGTGTAACTTCTCCGTCTAGATGACCCTTCAAAGTCCTTTATTTCTTTCTGTAACTGTCCTGGGCTTCAGACTGCTGACTGTCCTTTCCTGTTCTGAGCTGCTACAGTCAATCCTGATATGGTTTGGATGTTTGTCCCCTCCAAATCTCATGTAGAAATGTGATCACAGTGTGAGAAGTGGGGCCCAGTGGGAGGTATTTGGGACACTGGGACAGATCCCTCTAGATGGCTTGGTACCCTCCCCACAGTAATGAGTGAGTTCTTGCTCTATTCCTTCACACAAGAGTTGGTTGTTTAAAAGAGCCTGGCACTTACTGCCTCTCTCTCTCTCGCTTCCTGTCTTGTCATGTGTATTAGTTTGTTTTCATGCTGCTGATAAAGACATACCCAAAACTGGGAACAAAGAAAGGTTTAATTGGACTTACAGTTCCACATGGCTGGGGAGGTCTCAGAATCATGTTGGGAGGCAAAAGGCACTTCTTACATGGTGGTGGCAAGGGAAAATGAGGAAGAAGCAAAAGCAGAAACCTCTCATAAACCTATCAGATCTCGTGAGACTTACTCACTATCACAAGAATAGCATGGGAAAGACCAGCCCCCATGATTCAATTATCTCCTCCTGGGTCCCTCTCACAACACGTGGGAATTTTGGGAGATACAATTCAAGTTGAGAATCTGGTGGGGTCACAGCCAAACCATATCATGTTGCCCCTGGCCCCTCCAAATCTCATGTCCTCACATTTCAAAACCAATCATGCCTTCCTAGCAGTCCTCCAAAGTCTTAGCTCATTTCAGCAGTAACCCAAAAGTCCACAGTCCAAATTCTCATCTGAGACAAGGTAAGTCCTTTCTGCCTATGGGCCTGTAAAATCAGAAGCAATGTAGTTACTTCTTAGATTCAATGGGGGTACAGGTATTGGATAAATATAGTCATTCCAAATGGAAGAAATCGGCCAAAACAAAGGGGTTAAAGGGCCCCAGGCAAGTCTGAAATCCAGCGGGGCTGTCAAATCTTAAAACTCCAAAATGATCTCCTTTGACTCCATATCTCACATCCAGGTAATGCTGATACAAGAGGATACCCTTAAAATCATGACAGTGGCCTTGTATTAAGCTTGTGGTTTACATGCTTTTCTCCGTACTGACTCGCTAAAATACACAGGCGTTCCTCCAGTGAATTGTGTGTGAATGTATATGTGCATTGCAGCTCCGCCCCTGTGGCTTTGCAGGGTACAGCCTTCTTCGTGGCTGCTTTCACGGGCTGGCATTGAGTGTCTGTGGCTTTTCCAGGCACACAGTGCAAGCTGTCAGTGGATCTGCCATTCTGGAGTCTGGAGGACGGTGGCCCTCTTCCCACAGCTCCACTAGGTGGTACTTCAGTAGGGACTCTGTGTGGGGGCTCCAACCCCATATTTCCCTTCTGCACTGCCATAGCAGAGATTCTCCATGAGGGCACCACCCCTGCAGCAAACTTATTCCTGGGCATCCAGGCATTTCCGTACATCTTCTGAAATCTAGGAGGAGGTGTCCCAAACCTCAATTCTTGACTTCTGTGCACCTGCAGGCTCAACACCATGTGGAAGCTGCCAAAGCTTGGGGCTTACACCCTCTGAAGCCACAGCCCAAGCTTTATGTTGGCCTCTTTCAGCCATGGCTGGAGCAGCTGGGACACAGGGCACCAAGTCCCTAAGTTGCACACAGCATGGGGACCGTGGACTCAGTGCATGAAATCACTTTTTCCTCCTGAACCTCTGGGCCTGTGATGGGAGGGGCTGCTGGGAAGTTCTCTGACATGGCCTGGAGACATTTTCCTAGTGGTCTTGAGAAATAATATTAGGCTTCTTACTACCTATGTAAATATCTGCAACCGCCTTGAATTACTCCCCAGAAAATGGCTTTTCCTTTTCTATCACATAGTCAGGCTGCAACTTTTCCCAAACTTTTGTGCTCTGCTTCCCTTATAAAACTGAATGCCTTTTATAGCACTCAAGTTACCTCTTGAATGCTTTGCTGCTTAGAAATTTCTCCTGCCAGATACCCTAAATTATCTCTAAAGTTCAGAGTTCCACAAATCTTTAGGGTAGGGGCAAAATGCCACCAGACTCTTTGCTAAAACATAGCAAGAGTCACCTTTGCTCTAGGTCCCAATAAGTTCCTCATCTCCATCTGAGATTACCTCAGCCTGAATTTTATTATCCATATTGCTCTCAGCATTTTGGGCAAAGTCATTCAATGAGTCTCTAGGAAGTTCCAAACTTTTCCATATTTTCCTGTCTTCTTCTGAGCCCTCCAAACTGTTCCAACCTCTGCCTGCTATCCAGTTCCAAAGTTGCTTCCACATCTTTGAGTATCTTTTCAACTCCACTATACTGGTACCAATTTACTAGATTAGTCAGGGTTCTCTTAGAGGGACAGAATTAATAGGATATATATCATATATATGTGTATGAAAGGGATATATCATATATATATATA